>NW_026068054.1:1274691-1279969 GCF_014885135.2 Alexandromys fortis | reverse complement strand
AAATAAATAAATAAATAAATAAATAAATAAATAAATCTTTAAAAAAGGATAATTATCACATGTACTCACTCATAGGTGGTTTTTAAACATAAAGCAAAGAAAACCAGCTTACAAACCACAGTCCCAGAGAACTTAGACAACAATGAGGACACTAAGAGAGACTTACATAGATCTAATCCACATGGGAAATAGAAAAAGACAAGATCTACTGAGTAAATTGGGAGCATGGGTTTCTTGGGTGAGGGTTGAAGGGGGAAGGGGAAGGCCAGGGAGGGGAGGAAAAATGTATAACTCAATAAAAATCAATTTAAAAAAATACTGAAAATGAGGGGCTGGAGAGACGGTTCAGAGGTTAAGAGCATTGCCTGCTCTTCCAAAGGTCCTGAGTTCAATTCCCAGCGACCACATGGTGGCTCACAACCATCTGTAATGGGGTCTGGTGCCCTCTTCTGGCCTGTAGGCACACACATAGACAGAATATTGTATACATAATAAATAAACAAATATTTTTAAAAAATACTGAAAATGAAAACAAACAAAAAACAAAAATGCTGGGCTGTGGTGGTGCATGCCTTTAATCCCAGCACTCAGGAGGCAGAGGCAGGCGGATCTCTGTGAGTTCAAGGCCGACCTGGTCTACAAAGTGAGTTCCAGAACAGCCAGTGGTACACAGAGAAACCCGGTCTTGAAAAAAAAAACAGCAATAGTGATAGCCTTTAGGATATGGGGACCCTCAGGGGCTTCTGTGACCTTCACAGGGAGGTGGCCTAACCCTGGCACTGGGGTTTTTGTTCACTAACCTTATCGTCTCTAGGGATGTCTTTTTTTTTTTTTTTTTTTAACCCATGTAGCATTTATTTTGGGTTTTGTTTGTTGTTTGTTATAGTTAGCTTAGTTCCAGTAGGGTTGTAAGGGTAAACGGAAGTAACATTTTACCTGATTGTCTCTCCAGTGGTTTTCCAAATCTGCAAAACGTTCTGAGCTTCATCTATTTAACAAAACCTTCTCCAGATGATAAGCAGGAAGACAAGGCAACATCTGGAACCATCATCCCATAACAGACAGTCGGGTTACAAAGATAACCTTGGTAAAGCACTCTGAAAGTGTATTGTCACCGGTTCGTGACCCCCGAAGTTCACAATAAGAAGATACTAAAGTCACTCAGACATTGGTGGCATACCTGGCATTTGCCTGATTTCCATGAATTTACCGCCTGGTTGAGGAAGCAAAAAGAGGTAAATAGTAAACTCAAACTGCAATTCATTCAATTAGTTCGACAAATATGTCTCGGGGGCCAGGCGGTGGTGGCACATGCCTTTAATCCCAGCATTCAGGAGGCGGAGGCAGGTGGATCTCTGTGAGTTCGAGGCCAGCCTGCCTGGTCTACCGAGCTAGTTCCAGGAAAGACTCCAAAGAAAAACCCTGTCTCGAAACCAAAACCCAAACCAAAATAATACTAAAGTCAAACAGAAACAATATCTAATACAGCAGGGAACGGTTCCACCCATTTGTAGTGATTGCTTCCTCCATAGATCAAGGTTGGTTCGAAGCATGCGTAGGAGGCACTAACCTAAATTGCTCCCTGTAATCTTCAGTTGTTCTTTCTGAACCATCATTTTTCTGTATCCTAGAGCTATTTCACAGGGTCTCCCTGTACTTCTCCACACCGAATAAATGCAGTGGGCCTGGCTAACACTGCTCAATCTACTCAGGGACAAAAGTGAATGTGGCTCTGCTTTCCCCTACTGAAGTTGCTGCCTCCTCCGATCAGAGTGGCCCTGAGTTGGCACCGTGGCTATAGCCTCCTCATTCACTATACCCAGCTGTCACAGTAGTTCCTGAGGGAGCAAACAATCTCTGCCCCTAGAACAACCGTTTTCTGAAGGGAAATATACCCATCTATATGTTGTATCTTCCTCTTTTTCTACTAAAGGTCAGACTTGAAGGCTGTCTTCTACTGTTTTTAACACCTCTTTCTCCTCCTCCTGTTTATCTAATATACTTGTCAAGTCAGAAGCTAACTGGGAGGATGCTAGTCTCATCTCCTTTTTGTTGTTGTTGTTGTTGTTGAGACAGAGTTTCTCTGTATCTTTGGAGCCCATCCTGGACCACGTTGACCTCGAACTCATGGAGACCCATCTGAGTGTGCTGGGATTAAAAGTGTGTGCCACCACCACCCAGCTTCATCTCCTTTTCTTGTAATTGTTCCTTTACAGTGACAAGTTCTGCTTGGCCACCACCTCGGCCTCAGATGCATTTCTAACCACACACAGTAGAGGCCAGGCAACTTCTGCCATTGCTTGCTGACAATCTTGACCTTTGGGTGCGCTAATCTCAAGGAATGCAAAATTTCCTCGAAACCTCCAACTATTCTCAGGGTGATATGGGAGTGCCCCGCCACACCTATTACTACATCAGGGCTTCTCCCTATTCACTTGGTGGACCCCACTCATCAGGCAGGCATGACGCCCCCACACCACACAGATGGAAGGATGCCATCCTGGATTCCTTCCACAGACACTCCTAATCCTGATGGCTCAGCCTTAGTTGCATGCCTTACTACCAATAGCCAGAACCATGCATTCACTCCTCCCCAACTCGTCTTTGGTTCTGTCGTGTCCCTGTTCAGGGGTCAATTATGTGGTGTAACAAAACTTTTCCTAGGGAGAAGCAACACACATGTCTACTTCCCCCAGAAAAGGAATCCATGACAGGCTAAAATAGGAATCCTGCCAAAGTTCAACTTGGTGAACCAATGAGTTTTATTGGAGTTACTTACAGGTATATGGATCAGGGGTTACTTATAGGAGTAGAAATGACTCAAAGACCACCCAGGAGCCGGGCGATGGTGGCTCACGCCTTTAATCCCAGCACTCAGGAGGCAGAGGCAGGCGGATCGGATCTCTGTGAGTTCGAGACCAGCCTGGTCTATGGAGCTAGTTCCAAAGTCACAGAGAAACCCTGTCTTGGAAAAACAAACAAACAAACAAACAAACAAGAAAGACCACCCAGCATGGGTTACAGCTCACCAAATCTGGGAAACCTGGAGCACATTGCACAGTCTGCACAAAGCTTAACATGTTGGACAGTGTCCTTTTCCAGGCGGCTCAGTTGGTCTAAACCTCTTCCAGGAAGCTTCCAGAAGCTTCTGCTTCTTCTAGGCAACTGGTCTGGTCTCAAAGTCTTCTTTGCAGCTTGCCTTGTCTGAGTCTTTTTGTGGCTTCACTTGGTTTCCTTGTCTCTGAGACTCTCAGCTTTAATTGCTTACTCTGGCAGGGAGGGGGGTCTAATGAATCTGGTCAGTTTCAGGAACTTCCTGAAGCTATTTTGAGTAGTTTACCTTCTTGTTTAAAGAGTTTCCCTGCAGGATAGTTTGTTTCAGTCTAGGAGGAAAGTGTTACACAATAGATGCCCTTAAGAACTCAAATTAACAGTTCCCAGGATAAATGACCTAGCAGGGGTTCTCAGCCTTCCTAATGCTGCAACCCTTTAACATAGTTCTTCAAGTTATGGTACACTCCCCCCAAGCATAAAATTATTTTTGTTGCTACTTCCATAACTATAATTTTGATACTGTTATGAATCATAATGTAAAATCTGATATGCAATCCCTGTGAAAGGGTTGTTCAACCCCCCCACAAAAGGAGTCCCAACCTACACGTTGAAAACCACAGATCTACCCTAAAGAAGACCTACCTTCTGTTGGTGTAGACCTGAGACTACTGCAAATCAAATGCTGGACCTTGTCCCATGACTGGCTGGATTCTGAAGCACACTGAATTCCCAGCCTCCCAAGATGTCGCCTATTAAAGTGAGGTGACTGATTGGGGAAGGAACAGGCTGCTGTAAATTGAAATGTGCTTGTGTAGAAGGAGCTGGAGCAGGAGCATTGAGCCTGGAACACTGAGTCTTTCCACCCGGATCAGAAATAGTCCTTCAGTCCTTGTGGCCTCCCTACCAACCTCCTTATCCTTAGTTCAGGTGAGTAACTGAGAATTGCTTGAGAGAATCTGGAATGAACTCTCACCTTCCTCTTTGCTTCCAGGCCTAGAAGTACACTGCTGTCCCAGAAGGCCACGAAAGGTGAAATACAACATACAAACCAGGAAGAGATGTGCCAAATTTCAAAACAAAACAGACGCTTGAGCTTACAAGTAAGCTGTACATAGACAGAAATGGAGGCGTGTGTATGACAACGGATACTGAGAGAGTGAGACAAGACCATAAGAGAACGAAGTTGAACGTATTCGTATGGGCTTACTACACAGAGACTCTGTTGCCTTTCTCTTCCTTCCTGTCTTAGTCAGGGTTTCTATCACTGTGTAGAGACATCATGAGCACACCAACTCTTTTCTTTTCTTTTTATTTTATTTTGTTTTTGTTTTTGGTTCTTTTCTTTATTTTATTGATTTTTATTGAGCTCTACATTTTTCTCTGCTCCCCTCCCTGCCTCTCACTTCCCCCTTCAACACAGCAACTCTTAGAAGGAAAAATATTTAATTGGGGTAGCTGGCTTACAGTTTAGCGGTTCAGCCCATTATCATCATGGTGGGGCTTGGCAGTGTGCAGGCAGACATGGTGCTGGAGAATATGCTGAGTGTCCTACATCTTGACTTGCAGGCAACAGGAAGTGGTCTGAGATATGGGGCATGACTTGAGCATATATGAGACCTCAAAGCCCATCTCCACAGTGACACACTTCCTCCAACAAGCCACACCTACTCCAACAAGGCAACACCTCCTAATAGTACCACTCCCTTTGGGGACCATTTTCTATCAAGCCCCCCTTCCTCTTTCTTTTTCTTTTTACATGTGCATGAGGGTACATGAATGTCTTAGGGGTTAGATCCAGGACTTTACATTTGCTAGAAAAGCTCTCTGCCACCAACATACATCCTTCAAACCCATTCTACCTTCTGCGTCACAGTTCGAGGAGTTAGAAAATGCTGTTTGCTTGGGTGACTCAAACATGGACCAAAATGAGACCTAGATGTAGCATTGCCTCAGTTTACCATGAAGGAAAACACTGAAAGACCTAGAGATATGAGAATGTTTGGCACAGGCAGGTTTCACAGGTTTCAAAGGAAACCCACACTGTAAACCAGCACAAAAAAGTATACCAGTACTGAAAGAAACAAAGTTGTGGAGATAGCCCAGCATCCTTGAAGGACTCTGTATTTGCTCTTCTCTATAAACCAGAGCTTCTAAGCCAGGCTATCATCACAGAATTGGGAATCTTTTTTTTTTTTTTTTTTTTTTTTTTTTTTTTTTTTTTTTT
>NW_026068054.1:1271320-1273151 GCF_014885135.2 Alexandromys fortis | reverse complement strand
GAGTCGCCATGATGCTCCCACTCCAGACAGACGCAGGTTAAGATCCTCTCTGGTAAGCCAACTCATGGGCTACACAGAATATTAGAAATGGGTTAGAACAATATGTAAGAGCCAATAAGAAACTGGACCTAGCCGGGCCAGGCAGTGTTTGAAAGAATACAGTTTCCGTGTAATTATTTCGGGCATAAGCTAGCCATGCGGGCGGCCGGGTGCCGGGGATGCAGCCCCGCCGCTCTTATTTCAACACCAGAGTGGGCTACTGGAGTCTCTATCTCAAACATATAAATAAAACAAGCATAAAATGAGCCAGGCAGTTGTGGTGCACACCTTTAATCCCAGCACTCGGGAGGCAGAGGCAGATGGATCTCTGTGAGTTTGAGGCCAGCCTGGTATACAGAGCGAGTTCCAGGACAGGCTCCAAAGCTACAAAGAAACCCTGTCTCAGGGGGGAAGGGGGAAGCAAACACGAATGACCTTTTGTTAATAGTTAAAATAGTATATAATTTTTTTTTTGGTTTTTCGAGACAGGGTTTCTCTGTGGTTTTGGAGCCTGTCCTGGAACTAGCTATTGTAGATCACAGACATCTGCCTGCCTCTGCCTCCTGAGT
Organism: Alexandromys fortis; assembly: GCF_014885135.2. Classification (NCBI taxonomy): domain Eukaryota; kingdom Metazoa; phylum Chordata; class Mammalia; order Rodentia; family Cricetidae; genus Alexandromys; species Alexandromys fortis. Next base: position 1,272,543 of record NW_026068054.1, on the reverse strand, counting down.
GCTGGGACTAAAGGCGTTCAAGACCATTAAGCTTATTTTATTATTTATTTAGTTGGTTAGTTTTTGTCACAAAGTCTCATGTAATTCAGGCTAGTCTTTAACTTGCTAAACAGCAGCCAAGGATGACCTTGAACTCCGGATCCTCTTGCCTCCATCTCCTTGGTGTTTGTTAGTTAATTTTCTGTTGCTGTAGTGAAGTGGACTTAAGAAACGGAGTTCACTATGCTGGAGAGGTTGTGGGGAAAAGGGAACACTTCTGCATTGCTGGTGGGAGTGCAAGCTGGTACAGCCCCTTTCAATGTCAGTGTGGTGATTTCTCAGAAAAGTAGTGTAAAATTTTAAGACAATTCTGAAGCCATTTCTGAGAATTCTGAACCCTCTCAGCCTCCGTGCCTTAGTGCTTCTTCTCCTCTCCTGGGAACCAAGGACCTAACAGCTACACATGCACGTATGTTCTCCAGAAATTGGTGCAAGATAACCTTTAAGATGTTGACTCGGTTCCTAACCAATTACCCATACACGTATGTTTTGATTCAGTCCCCTGGGAAACAGGGTCAAAATGACCTCTTACCTCATCTGATCTGGCAACAGCTCTCCAGCCAATTATTGGCAATAGCTCTTTCAAATAAGCCAATCATAATAGTCAAAGAAAAAAACCCCTTGCTTCTGTGGCCTTCTCCTTTAAAAGTAGCCTGTACCAGCTATTCGAGGTCTCTCGGTTTCCCGAATGCTAAGGAAGCCTGTCATGACAGGATTAATAAAATCCTCATACTTTTGCATCAGCTATGGTGTGAGCGGTGGTCTCTGGGGCAACTCCTCCTCGGTGTTTGGACTCTAGGGTCCAACATTAGGAAACAACCGTTCTCAAGACCCACTAAGGGGGCTGGAGAGATGGGTCAGTGGTTAAGAGCATTGCCTGCTCTTCCAAAGGTCCTGAGTTCAATTCCCAGCAACCACATGGTGGCTCACAACCATCTGTAATAAGGTCTGGTGCCCTCTTCTGGCTTTCGGCATACACACAGATAGACTACTGTATACATAATAAATAATAAATAAATATTTTTTAAAAAAAGACCCACTAATACCAATTTTAGGTATATATCCAAAGGTTGCTCAATCATGCCACAAGGACATGTGCTCAACTATGTTCATAGCAGCTTTGTTTGTCATAGCCAGAACCTGGAAACAACCTAAATACCCCTTGATGGTAGAATGGATTAAAA
>NW_026068054.1:1262101-1266551 GCF_014885135.2 Alexandromys fortis | reverse complement strand
AGACACAGAAAGACAATTATCACATGTACTCACTAAATTGGGAGCATGGGGATCTTGGGGGAGGATTGAAGGGGGGGTTGGGAAAGGAAGGGAGGGGAGCAGAGAAAAATGTAGAGCTCAATAAATATCAATTAAAAAAAAAAAGAGGGGGAAAAAGAATCAGAGGTCAACTTAAAAAAAAAGAAACAGAGTCATTTGCATTACAGTTCCATGATAGCGGAGATGGGAGCAGGAGGCTGGTTAATCACTACAACTAGCTCTTGTAGACCAGTCTGGCCTGGAACTCACAGAGATCTGCCTGCCTCTGCCTCCCAAGTGCTGGGATTAAAGGTGTGCGCCACCACCGCCTGGCCCAAAATAAACTTCTGAATGGGCCATAGTGTGTTTAAAAAATGTACACATGCCTAAGAAATAAGAAAATAGGGATAGGTAGTTATAAAAGAAATAGTTTTAAAAAATATTAAAAAAAAGTCTTTAAAGAGACAGTAAAAGTAATATAAAAGTCACATAAAGATGGAAAATACACAGAGTCTGGCTTATGTATACTATTTTGTTTTCTTTGAATTTTTTGACTCTTAATGAGCTAACTGCAGAGAGACATTTGATTGTGGGGTTGCTAAGCTAAACCAACATAAAGGTATCATGACTTCAAAATTTGAGTCTAAGGATATGTGACTTGGAAAAGAGGTTCTGCTTTTGTTTCCACAGAGAATGGGAACCTGTGGATTCCTTCCAGGCTAGTATGGTTTGAAGTAACAAGACCCACCCCCTAAAGGTCTCCACAAACCCTAAAAATACTTTCCCAACAAACAGCAGAAAACAGTTTAGAGAAAACTACACCCAAATTCCCCCAAATAATTGTTTATAAATGTTTATTTTCATTTTAAAAAGGTTGGTTATAAATGGTTAATGGTCACAGTCAATTTCTAGAGAGAAGATAAATAAGAGGAATATGTTATAGAAATGAATACACTGATATGGACTTTGATTTATTGATACAAATTTCGGGTCAATTTTGTTATATGCATATTGCTACTCTTGTTTAACGTATTATGTTTATACAGTTCATTAAAAATGCAATGTATAGGGGCTGGAGAGATGGCTCAGAGGTTGGGAGCACTGGCTGCTCTTCCAGAGGTCCTGAGTTCAATTCCCAGCAACCACATGGTGGCTCACAACCATTTGTACTGAGATCTGGTGCCCTCCTCTGGCGTGCGGGCATACATCGAGGCAGAATATTATATACATAATAAATAAATAAATCTAAAAAAATGCAATGTATAATTAAGAAATACAGATTGATAGTCATCTATAGTAATCAAACTTTTAATTATATTAGGTGTTTTAGATATACAGAGATATATTTCAGTTAGATAACCCTCAACACTTTAAAGACCTATAAAATATGGTATTTAAAATGTTTTAAGAACTTAGGCTTTTCTTGACAGTGAGACATGTCTGCTTCTGGCAGCACTAATTACTTTAGAGAGGTTGATGGGCATTGAAGAAACTCGTTATGGAATTTGCCTTCAAGGTAACAAGGCTAGCCATATGAGCAAGAAACGGTTCTTGCCTGAACTACTTGATGGTATGCTGTATAAACTAGACATGCAGAACCCACAGAAAAATGTCTGCTGAACTTGCCAAAAGAAGGTGAGATAGTCCTTCAGGGTTCCTGCTTCATGAAAGAGTCTGCCAGACATTCTGCAGGACACAGGAAAGTGACTGACAAACTGCCAATATAGGTAAAACAGTCTTTCAAATTTCCTGCTTCATGAAAAAGCCTGCCAAGTACTAGGGGTCTGTAGGCTAAAGATGGATGCCCAAATGTTACAGAAGAACTTTGGTTGACTGTCCAGGCAGTGAGAGGTCTCTGTCAGTTCTAGAATTTTGGAAGTTGCTTATAATGTACTTCAGTTTAGTTTTCCCACCTAGCTATAGTCTGCCCTGCCATAGGCCAATGTAGCTTCTTCACTAGCCAATGGTAATAAAACATATTCATAGCACACAAAGGGGAAATCCCACATCATCCCTACTCTTCTGTGTAAATAAAAAGGAAGGTTTTAACTTTAACATAGTAAAATTATCTAAAACAAAACAGGTATCAGGCAAGAATTATAGTTACAATATCTAGTCTATTTGTATCTGGCAAAATTAAAGAAAATATTCTATCATCTATTTTATCTTTGTGAGTCTAAAGTTTCATATCTATCTTTTATCATAACTAAGGGAAGCTTTCACTCTTCATCGCCATCAAAGACCCCAGAAGGATACAGTATTACCTAAGTAAACAGACCCCAGAAGGATACAGTATTACCTAAGTAAACAGACCCCAGAAGGATACAGTATTACCTAAGTAAACAGGAAGTGCAGAAAGAAGGCAGTCAGCCAGATGCCATGTAGCTGCCAAAGGAGAGAGATGCCAGCCAGCCACTGATGAAAGAAGACATGTAGAAAATGAGGTAATGCCACAGCCATGTGGCAATATGTAGACTAATAGAAATTGGTTAATTTAAGATGTAAGAGCTAGCTAGAAATATGCCTGAGCCATCAGGCAAACAGTGTTGTACTTAAAAAGTTTCTGGGTGATTATTTGGTTCTGAGTGGCCAGGAAATGGAAACAAAAGTTCAGTCTTGGTCTACATTGGTCTACATTCTTTCTAAGAGGTTTTTGTTTTGTTTTTTTTTGTTGTTGTTGCTGTTGTTTTTGTGGTTTTTTTTTTTTTTTTTTAGCTTTTTGAGACAGGTTTTTTCTGTAGCTTTGGAGTCTGGCCTGGAGTTAGCTCTTGTAGACCAGGTTGTCCTCAAACTCACAAAGATCTGCCTCCTCTGCCTTCTAAGTACTGGGATTAAAGGCATACACCACTATCACTGGGCTCTTTCTACGATTTTTATTTGATTTTATGTGTATGCGCGTTTTGCCTGCCTGCTTACATGTATGTGTGCCACATGAGTGCTTGGTGTAACTCGGAGTCAAAAAGGGCATCAGAGCCCCTAGAACTGGATTTACAGATGATAGTAAGGCTATATGAGGATTCTGGGAATAGGTTTTCTATAATGCGATAACAGGTTTCTCCACCAACAAAGAAAGCCAGATGAAGCCAAATTGAAAAAGTAAAAGAACAGGTTTATTTGAACAAAGCAACTCCTGTATTAAAGATTCCAGCCCCTGGGTTGGAGAAGTCACACGCCCAAATCAAAGCAGAGAGCTTCTATATCCTGTAGACAAGGGGCGATAATGTGTCCTCCACATTCTGAGTTTGTGCCCAAGTATGGTCAAAAGCTGACTGCTTTAGGCAGGGTCTTGGGCTGCTGGAGACTTCAGGGAAGAAGCTGCTGCAGCTGCCAAGAATGCAGATCTGGGCACTGGGCTTTTTGGAGCCTTTTCTTTGTTGGGAGATTTTCTGAAAGGATGGAGTTTGGAGAGAGAGGAATGGGGCTTTCTGGATCAAGCAGGAGTGAACTGGAGGTTCCAGCCAAACACTTAGAAGCTATTCTGATCAGCTGATAATGTCCCCCTTTTCTAAAACACATGGGTTTTTCAGGATGTGTGGATTGGGCTGGTAGTTGGCTCAGCAGGTGACAGTATTGACTGTTCCTCCAGAGGACCCACGTGGTGACTCACATTGTCTGCAACTCCAGCTTCAGGGGATTGAGGACTTCTTCTGGCCTCTGAAGGCATTAGGCATAAATGTGGGGCGCGCGCACGCGCGCGCGCACACACACACACACTCAGACAAAATACCCATATACATAAAACAAAATAATGATGAAGAAATTATGCATGCTATCTTAGAGCTGAGTTGTGCTTGCCACATTGACACCACACTCTTCAAAACATGAAAAAGGAGCGGCGAGCTTTTTGTTGCAGGGACAAAAACCTTAGAAACAGAGTCTATGTTCCTTTATTTGGTCTCTAACTCATTAAAAACAACATCACTGAGATCAAGAGGGCAGCAGCTTCCACATGCAGTCTTTCTTCTTTGGCAAAGGTTCCTAGGATGAGTCAGTGGTGCCCTCGTCTTTCTCAGGAAAAGCAAGCAGAACACAAACATGCGCTGCTGTGGTTCTTCCTGAGCCAGCACTGAGGACCAGAGCTTCGGCATGGACCCCACTTCCATTCATTGTGAGTTCTCGGTTTCTGTTTTCCTCCTGGATCATCCTCTTCCTCCCCAGTGTGGAGCCGGTCTCTGTCCTTTTTTTTTTTTTTTTTTTTTTTTTTTTTCTTCTTCTTTCCTGTACCATTTTCACTCTTCTCAGGTGGTAGCTGAACAGTGAACTGACAGGAGTTTTGTGTGTCAAGGCTCAGGAGCTTTAAGAGAACCACTTACTGCTTGCTTCTTGGGATTGACATGTTGAAGTGTTATGGGAATGGGATTCTTTTTGCTTGTTTGTTTTTGCTTTATTTGTGTGTTTTTTAAATGTTTATTTATTTATTTATTTATTTATT
>NW_026068054.1:1241290-1261296 GCF_014885135.2 Alexandromys fortis | reverse complement strand
TTTTTTTGGTTTTTCGAGACAGGGTTTCTCTGTGGTTTTGGAGCCTGTCCTGGAACTAGCTCTGTAGACCAGGCTGGTCTCGAACTCACAGAGATCCGCCTGCCTCTGCCTCCCAAGTGCTGGGATTAAAGGCGTGCGCCACCATCGCCAGGCTGCTCTTAACCCATTTCTAATAATCTATGTGGCACCACGAGGTGCGCTTACCAGGAAAGATTCAGCATGTCTGACCTGGTGGCTGGCTGCATCGCCATCTGCCTCAGAGAGCAGAACTATCATGTCTGCCCAGGAGAGGGGAGCATGGCACTTCTGAGCTCACTTCCTCTTCCTCCCAGCATTCTGTTCTGTTTACTCCTCCTATCTATGTTTTAACCTATGAGGACCAGCCAAGCAGTTTCTTTATTTTTTTAACCAATGACCTTCCTCCATCAACATCCTGATCCATAGGCAAAGAGAGACTTTGGGCTTGGCATGGGCTTTTGAAACCTCAACTTTCACCCCCAGAGACACACTTCTTCCAACAATGCCACACCTCAGTCCTTCTAATCCTTTCAAATAGTGTCACTCCCTGGTGACTAAGCATCGAATATATGAGTCTATGGGACCATTCTTATTTAAATCACAACTGCTAATGTATGAAATAAAACTAATTTTTGGTAGTGTGACTGTTTTCTGTGTTCCTACTAGATGCACTTACTGGTTCTGGTGGCTTTCTTGAGTGCCTCCCTAGACTCTGCATCTAGAGCAACACCAACTGAAGGCATTCTTTTTCTTTTCTAATAGCTATTCCTTCATATCATTTGTGTGGGTTTTTTTTTTTTTTTTTGAGACAAAGTCTTGCTATGTAGCTTTGGCTGACCTCAAACCTTATCTATCTACCTACCTATCTATTTATGGTTTTTCAAGACAGGGTTTCTCTTGGCTAGCCTTATTATTCATTTACTTATGGTTTTCCAAGACAGGGATACAGGGGTTCTCTTAGTTAACTTTGGCTATCCTGGAACTCACTCCATAGACTAGTCTGGCCTTGAACTCAGAGATCCACGTGCCTCTGCCTCCTGAGTGTGCTGGGGTTAAAGGCATGTGCCACCATCACCTGGCTTTGGAAGACTCTTTAAAATCTTAAAACCAGTGCTAGAGATGGCTCAACAGAGGACATGATTTCAGATCACAATTCATAATACATTTGAGGCTAGTCTTGGCTAAATGAGATTCTATCTAATAAAGAATCTTATATGGCTTTATACTCCAACATTTAGAAGCTTGTAGTTCTGGTGAACGATTTTAGATTTTGTCCTTTTTTTTTCTAAGACAATTTCTCTGTTTTGTCTTAGATATCCTTGGAACTTCCAAAATTTGCTCTACAACCGGGGAGTGTATTCAGGACTTTTCCATTTCCCTGTTGCTACAGAGCACCTCGGGCTGAACCACCCCTGTCACAGCCTGGGTTTTTCAATATGCACCACCTCACCTTGCACTGTGCTGCCTTACAGCTTAGTAAAACAAATTCACGACACTCACTCACCAAATACCTGTGTGCCCCGTGCTGTACTGTCTACTCTGTTCCAAGAACAGGGCACGGGAATTATGGGAAGGATAGACTCGGAAACCCTCTTCTCTTTGAAAGGGGTATGACAAACAGATAAGCCAGATCTCTGAAACTCATCTTAAACTTAACTCTTTTCAAATATTTTTTAAAATGATTTAACTTTAATTTATGTGCATTGGTGTGAAGGTGTCAGATCTCGTGGAACTGCATTTTCAGACAGTTGTGAGCTGCCATGTGGGTGCTGGGAATTGAACCCAGGTCCTCTGGAAGAGCAGTCAGTGCTCTTAACCGCTGAGCCATCTTCTCCAGCCCCTTGAACTTAACTCTTCAGCCTTGAACTCACATGTAAAACTCACTGAGGGGAGTCCTTTTTTTTTTTTTTTTTTTGGTTTTTCGAGACAGGGTTTCTCTGTGGTTTTGGAGCCTGTCCTGGAACTAGCTCTTGTAGACCAGGCTGGTCTCGAACTCACAGAGATCTGCCTGCCTCTGCCTCCCGAGTGCTGGGATTAAAGGCATGTGCCCCACCGCCCGGCTGAGGGGAGTCCTTTTGACAAACACATGCTATAAAAAATCTGGGCCAAAGACCTGGCTGCAGCAATCATAAAGCACACACAGCCACAAACTCTATCATCCAGGAGAATAAAGTATAAGACTATTGTGTATGGCAGACCCTTCTACTTACAGACTCATGAACTCAGTGACTCCTCGGCACTGATAAATAATCCTGGCTTTCCAACAACCTCTACTAGACAGGAAATACTGTTTATCAGGCCACAGCACACATGAAATGCAATACTAGTGGATGATTCATGCAGCTACACAACTAGGGGGAAATTACAGCCTAGATCACTGCAACAGAGATCTGCTGCTGAACATTCTGATCAGGCAAATGGATGGATGGGAGCAGACTGGGGATAAGGCCCAGCTTGAGTGCTGTTTTCAAGGGTAATGAGAGGTGGTACCAGAAAGTCACGCTGTTATCCTTTTGTAAGCTCTGATGTGAAGCAAACTACCCAAGAATGTGCATACTTAGGGTCACAAAAATAACTGTAAAGCACAAAATATCCAGTTAAAAGTTATTTATTCAAAAATATTTTCTACTAATTCTTTTCTTTCTTTTGTTTTGAGACAGGGTTTCTCTAAGTAGCCCTGGCTGTCCTGTCTACTCCTTCTGTAGACCAGGCTAGCCTTGAATTCTAAAATCTACTTGCCTCTGTCTTCTGAGTGCTGGGATTAAAGGCATGTGTCACCAGGCCCGGCTTTTTTTTTTTTTTTTTTTACTAATTCTGATTCTATATCAAATTAAGATGGGGTTTTGAGCAGTTATATAGAATAATTGCTCAGAACCCCTGAACAGAGTGCAACCCCCGCATTAGCTCATTATCTGAGCTTGACAAATTCAAGTAATTTACTTCACAAGTCATAATAGGTATACAGTACTTCATATCAAAATATTTTATAAAGCTTATATTCATATTTCAGTTAAAATTTAGTTAATATAAAATGATACTAGCTTTAAAGAACATCCAAACAATGCCTTAATTTCTTTTCTTACAAAGTCCAAGGATGTAATTGTTTGCCGTCTCTTCACTGCCCGCCCACAAACTAATTAAAAACCACTTGCGGGCTGGGGTGTAGTTAGCGCTTGCCTGGCAGCAGCGAGGTCCTGAATGCTGCCCTAGCACCGAGAAGGAAAACACAGGACCACCTGAGATTGTGGTGCGTTTCCACTCCTCATTTCAGTGGCTAAAATATGCTGGAAATGGAACAGAAGGCCAGAGATTTCTGGTCATAGCACACATTTCCTGCAGGTTCTCAACTTCAAACTACTATACAAAACAGAGGCTTTAAAAAATAGCCTTTGTAGGCCAGGTGTGTTGAATGCTTTAAATCCTAGCAATTAGGAAACTGAGGCAAGTAGACCCCTGCAAATTCTTGGTCAGGCAGGGCTACCTAGGGAGAACCGTCTCAAAAAAGAAACAAGAGGCTTTTGGAAGCATGTACATTCAAAGGAAACCCTTTAGTATTCTTAGAGTTAAATCCGCTGGGAGAAGCAGACTCGCTCTCACTCTATTTTCTCAAAAGAGCTTTGGGTTTTTAGAAAAGCATGCATGCCAGCCAGGCTTGCAGCTGCTGAGCCAACCCCAGCTCTGGTCCTCCTGATGGTTTAAGAAGTCAGTCTTTTCTCAACAGTCTCTTGGTAAGCAACAAACCGTCTCAAGTTCATCTTCACGTTGTCAAGAACACACAGCTGATCTGGACTGTATTTGCCCCTGCCCTCTTTCCGTATCTGATGAGAGACAGAATGAGATTATGTCATCTAATTTGTTATCGTTTAAACAAAACAACTTTTAAAAAAAATGGTTATTCGAGATGGGTTTTTCTGTGTAGTTTTGGCACTTGTCCTGAAACTCACTCTGTAGACCAGGCTGGCCTTGAACACAGAGATCCACTTGCCTCTTCTTCGAGTGCTGGGATTAAAGGCCACCACTGCCTGGCTTCAAGTAACTATTTTATAAGCAAATATAAAGTTTTACTTTCAGATTAAATAGAATAAAGTACGTGAAGACAAGAAAAATGAAAACATGCTCACTTTTTTTTCTTTTTCCATTTTCACTGAGGCAATCTCTCAGTCAAACTCAGAGCTTGCTGATTTAGCTAGACTCACCAGCCAGCGTGTTCCTGGGATCATCTATCTCTACCTTCTCAGGCTGGAATCCCACGCAGCATTTTGGTGGGTAAATACTGACCTAGTTTCCACAGTTGCATGATAAGAACTCCAACCACTAAACCATCCCCCCAACCTGAACACACACATTAAAATTATAGCTATAAGCCAATTGCTTGCCTTTGATCCCAATACTCTGGAGGTGGTGGCAGAGGATCTCTGTGAGTCTGAGACCAGCCTGGTCTATATAATGAGTTCTAGGACAGTCAAAATTACAGAGAGATCCTATCTCAACAAAAATAAAACACAAAAGGGGAAAAAGAAGTTACAGAAATAAGAGCCATAGATAAAAAAGATCGAAATTTATGGAATGCAAATCATAACTCACCCCAAGTCTTTTTAAAAAGTAGTTTTATTTTATTTATCTTTAATTGAAAAAAAATGTTTTTTTTCAAGACAGGGTTTCTCTGTGGTTTTGGAGCCTGTCCTGGAACTAGCTCTTGTAGACCAGGTTGGTCTTGAACTCACAGAGATCCGCCTGCCTCTGCCTCCCAAGTGCTGGGATTAAAGGCATGCGCCACCATCGTCCGGAGAAAATTTTTATTTGTATGAACATTTTGCTTGCTTGTATGTTATGTGTACCACATGAGTGTCTGGTACCCATGGAGGTCAGAATAAGACAATGGATCCCCTGGCACTGGAGTTAAGATGGTTGTGAACCATCATGTGGATGGAGAGAGTCAAAGCTGGGACTCCACAAAAGCAGTAAGTGCTCTAAGTCACTAAGCCATCTCTCCAGCCCCTTTATTTTACGTGTATGGACATTTTGTGTGCATGCATGTCTATGCATCATATGTCTGCAGTGCCCATAGAGGCCAGAAGAGGATGTTAGAACCCCTGGAACTGGAATTACAGCTAAGTAACCATGTGGGTGCTGAGAACAGAACCCAAGTCCTCTGGAAGAGCAGCCAGTGCTCTTAACAGGGACCATCTCTCGGGCCCTCATCTCTAGTCTTAAGCACCAGTTTTCAAGTTTTAGTACAGCACCTGTAAGATTTCCCACAGCATGGGCTAGTAGGGCTCCTACTGGTACCCTTATTAACTTTCTGATTCAGAGGCCAGGAGCTGAGGGCTAAAAATCCACATATGGAACAAGCCCCAGTGAATCTACAAGTAATACAAACCAAAAACCAAACCAAACCAAACCAAAAAAACAAACTCTCAAACCACAAGATAAAGAAATTTCACTGAGGGGGCTGGAGAGATGGCTTAGTGATTAAGAACATTGCCTGCTCTTCCAAAGGTCCTGAGTTCAATTCCCAGCAACCACGTGGTGGCTCACAACCATCTGTAATGAGGTCTGGTGCCCTCTTCTGGCCTTCAGGCATACACGCAGAAAGAATATTGTATACTAAATAAATAAATATTTAAAAAAAAAAAAAGAAATTTCACTGGAGCTAACTGCATTAAAAAAAAAAAACCTATCGTGAGACATTATCACTATAGCAACGCATACTAAACAAGTAAGCCAACCCCATCAACAGCTTCCAATATCCAGGGTGTTTTCCCAGTTCAGAGTTTACAGAAGTTATACAGCACTGCTGTTTCAGAGTTCTAGTCTTGTTCTACTTTAATACTGAGGATTAAACCCAGGGTCTCAAGAATGCTAAAACATATGCTACCATGAGCAACATTCCCAACCCCATTCATTTATCTTTTGAGACAGGATCTTATTGTGCAGTCCAGGCTGGCCTGGGACTCATGATTCACCTCCAAGTTCTGGGATTAGAGGCTGGCACCACATCCGTCTGGAGGGTTTGATGACTTTGCCTAATCTGCTTTGCTGGCAGCAGAAATGGGGTAAACATTGTTCTCCTTACCTCAAAGGCTCCTTCTGCAGAAATCTAAAGGGCTTTTTATGAACAATGTAGACACTATGTACTGGCATGAAAACAGGACTTTTAAAGAATTAGGCAAAAACACAAAAAAGCAGAAATATGATTATGTTATGCTATTTTTTCTGGACAGCAAAGGAAGAAATAAACCCCAGGTACATTTGTCTCTGCTAAAAGAAACACAGTCCAGTGGGGTCAGGGAAATGGCCCAGAGATTAAAAGGCACCTGGTATCCAGTTCCAGGGTATCTGACACCATCCTCCGGCTTTCATAAGCATTGCACATACATGGTGTACAGACATATGTGCAGGCAAAAAACATTCATATAAGAATAAATATATGTCAAAAGAAAGAAATTTTGGGTGGTGGGAATATAACTCAGTGGTAGAATGCTTTTAGGCAAAAGGAAGATGGACAGGAAAACAAACAAACAAACAAACAAACAAACAAACAAAAAGTCCTCTAAAATGGAAAGATTCAAGTTTGTTCCTATTTCCTAGGCGCAGGGTATAACTTGGGTAGACATATGGACAGCACAAGGCCCCGGGTTCAATCCCCAGGACCAAAACAAATAAATAAATCAACAAATCAAAACAAAGTTCTTGGCTGCTCTCTTATCCAGCTAATACAGTGGCAGCTTTGTTTTCCAGGACAGAACACCCTAAAGATGCCTTCTTTCCCCAAGGAAAATACCCACAACAATGAAGCCAACATACAGTACATTACACCTATAAAACAAGTTTAAAAGTATATGAAAGTACCTTTTAAACTACAGACAGTATTTCTGTATAAGAAAGCTATTAATATCATGAAGAATGTGTCAAGATGCCACTCTGGATTCAAATTACCAAAACCTAGCACCACTCTGTGGAACCACAACTCAACCAAACAAGCACTTCACTGAGTGCTCTGGATGGGAAGTGCTAGGTTAATCACCAAGACTTAACAGGAATTCCTCAAGCACACTCTAGGCTGCATGACCCTTTTCCCCAGAGCTGCTGAGACCTGCGCATTTATAAGAAAGCAACACAAACCTTCATCTTGAAGACTGGCTGGAATTCTTTCAAAGCTGATAACAATTTAATTTGAACTGAGGCCTTTTCAGCTTCTTCACCATCTGCAAAAACGTCAAAGAGGGCATCCAAAGCCTCTCCTGTTACCACGAGGGAAGGGTCTTTGGTGGCAACTTCCAACAGAAAGCACCCAATGGTCTACAAAAATCAAACACAGGATAATGAAGGGTCAGTCTCTAGTACGAGCACTAACAAATGTGTCAACAGCTCCTGCATTCTACTTAAATTGAAAAAAGTGTGAAGATATCACACACAGCTATAACTATACCAAACATAATATGATCAAGATAAGCTAACTGTGCTATAGTTTATATTACCAAATAAAGCAAACCAAGGTCCATAAATGAAACGAAAAATTTATTTTGGAAACTACTGAAATTTTCCTTCTGCTTTCCTCAGGCTTCTCATTTGTGACAACAATCACCACCACCCATGATCCCAGTACCCAGGAGGTGGAGGTAGGAAGAGCTGTGAGTTTGAGGCCTACAAAGGGAATTACATAGAGAGACCCTGCCTTGAAAAAAAAGAAAGAAAGAAACAAAATAAATCACAAACTAAGTGCCATTCTCACTTTACTTCACACTGTTTTTTTGATTTTGTTTTTGACACACAGTCTCAAGTCACTTAGGCTAGCCTCAAATTCACCAGGACAGTGGGTGATGACCTTGAACTTCTGACCCTCCTACTTTTACCTCCCTAGTGCTGGGAATACAGACCCGCGTCACCAGGCCTGGCTATTATATGCTCTTTCCTTTCCCTCCACAATCAGTTATCTTTTGATAACAGTCCCAATTTGCAAAGACCTCTTCCAGACTACAATAATCGGATTATAGTCTGGCTGTGGTGTGGGGGGTGATATGTAAGCTTTCATGGGAACAGGGGATGGAGACTGTCAGAATACGCTAAAGTCCAGCTGTACCGTACTAGTCAGTTAACCTCTCTGGGCGCTAATATTCTCATTTTAATGTGAACAGTACAGATAACCTCTATGACAGTATTAGGCCGAATATCCTAGAATTCTAGAATGTACTTTGAAGCATATATCACAACATAACAAGTCTTATTAAAAAAGCCAGGCGGTGGTGGTGCACACCTTTAATCCCAGCACTCGGGAGGCAGAGGCAGGTGGATCTCTTTGAGTTCGAGGCCAGCCTGGTCAATAGAGCAAGTTCCAGGATGGGCTCCAAAGCTACAGAGAAACTCTGTCTTGAAAAACAAACAAAACAAAACAAAAGTCTTATTAAAAAAGGATGGACCATGGGGTAGGGGAGGGACAGCTGGAGAGAGGAAGTGGGGAGTATGACAGAAACACTATACACATGGACAAAACTTCCAGAGAATTAAAAGAAAAAAAAGTGAAGCAGTACAGAATGAACAAGTAAATATGGTGTCCACACCTCTGAGACAAAGGGACAGGAAGCTTAGGACAGAGGTTGAATAGTACCATTTACACTTCATCATTCTACTTTCTGCATGTTTTTTTGTTTAAGTGCATGTACTATTTTTCCAACATGTTAAAATTTAAAGTTTTACTATTATTGTTTTTTAATTATGTATATGTCTGCATGTGGGTTTGTGCCATAAGTACCAGTGCCTGTAGAGGCCAGAGATATCAGATTCCTTGGATATCAGTTGTGATCTACCTGATCTAGGTGCTGGGAGCTGAAATACGGTCCTCTGAAGAGAGATAAACCATCCCCTAGTCCTCCAACATGGTTTTTAAAGATATTACAAATCCCTACAGGGTTTTAGCATGTTAAGAAGGACTTTAGAGCCAGACATGGTGGCTCAAGTCTTTACTCTCAGCACTTGGGAGGCAGAGGTAGGCTAATGTCTGTGAGTTCAAAGCCGGCCTGTTCTATAGAACAAGTTCCAGGACAGTCAGCTCTGTTAAACAGAGAAACCCTGTCTCAAACAACAAAAACAAATAAAAATTCCACATTTGGCTTTATGCTGAAGACAAGCTAATTCTTAAAAAAGCACATCTCGAGAAAAGATAAATAAAAACAAGGCTCACTTTTTCAAGTACTTATTTATTTATTTATTGGTTTTTCGAGACAGGGTTTCTCTGTGGTTTTGGAGCCTGTCCTGGAACTAGCTCTTGTAGACCAGGCTGGTCTCGAACTCACAGAGATCCGCCTGCCTCTGCCTCCCAAGTGCTGGGATTAAAGGCGTGCGCCACCACCACCCGGCTCAAGTACTTATTTAATACATAGTTTTATTAAAGCCATAGGGTACATTCTATATTTTTTCTTTTTCTTTTTTTTAGCGTGCGCCACCACCACCCGGCTCAAGTACTTATTTAATACATAGTTTTATTAAAGCCATAGGGTACATTCTATATTTTTTCTTTTTCTTTTTTTTAGCGTGCGCCACCACCACCCGGCTCAAGTACTTATTTAATACATAGTTTTATTAAAGCCATAGGGTACATTCTATATTTTTTCTTTTTCTTTTTTTTTAAGATTTATTTATTTATTGTGTATACAGATTCTGCCTGCTTGCAGCCTGCAGGCCTGAGATGGGCACCAGATCTCATCACAGATGGCTGTGAACCACGTGGCTGCTGGGACTTGAATGCAAGAATTCTGGAAGAGCAGCCAGTGAGTGCTCTTAACCTGAGTCATCTCTCCAGCCCCACTCTATATTTCTTTATACAGTATCTTATCATGATCTCCCCCCATTCCTACTTACTGGACAGTTTAGGTTAGAAACAATTGTTTACCTTAAGAGTTTCAAGTGTGCCATTTTCTTTGGCTAGGACGCTGCCAGTGATCCCCAAAATACTGACCACATTCACTCTCACCCCGATGCTGCTACTATGAATGCCTGCTCTGCATAGCGTCATCAGCTGCTCAGGTGTCATACACTGTTGAGAGAAAAGAAATACTTTATTTACTTAGCTCATGTTCATGTGTGTGGATGTTGTAGATAGTTTCCTTTGAGACGGAAACATTCCATCCTGCTGGGAAGCTCTTTAAATTGGAAGGCAAACACTCAAAATAGCTTTAGGAAGTACCTGAAACTGATCAAGTTCACTAGGCCCCTCAGTTCTCAGATGGAAGGAAGCCAAGCTGCAAAGACACTCAAACAAGCTGAGCTGCAGAGACTCTTAGAGAAAACGGGCAAAGATGACTCTGAGACTAGACCAGCTGCCTGAAGAAGCAGGAACCAGCTGAGTTTCCTAGAAGAGGTGTAGACCAACCGAGTCACTTTGAAAAGACATTCTCCAACCTGTGGAGCTGCAACTGTGCAGCTTGTTCCAGGTACTGGGGTGGGCTTCGGTGATATAGTTGTCTTCTGCTCCTTTAAGTAACCTCTCACCCATATTTCTGTATCACCAATAAAACTCACTGGTTCACCATGTTGGACTTTACAAGTGACCATATTTTGCTCTGTGGTAAGATCCCTATTTGAGTAGAAATGAGTTGCACACAACGGTGGGCATGAGTATACAAGGGTTTGTATGCTTGTGTGCAATTTGTGGAGGCCTAGGGTTGATATTGGTGGTCTTCATTGATTACACTACCTTATTCATTGAGGCCAGATCTCTCATTTGAACCAGAGCTTGCCTATTTAGCTAGTCTGACTAGTTTGCTCCAGGAATCCCATCTCCACCTTCAGAGCTCTAGAATTACAGGCCACCCATCCACACAGCATTTATATGGATTCCAGAGATCTTGGATGGCAAGCCCCTTAATCACTAAATTATCTAGTCCTTTTATGTTTTAAAAAGGAAAATTCTTAAAAAAAATCAAGGAAAATGACTTGAGCATGTAACATTTTCTTTAGCAAAAAGCAATCAGAGTGTGGGGGTATAGGTTTAGTTCACTGGTAGAGCACAACTGCAGACAAAGGGTCCACACCAGAGAAAGGGAACCAACACGAAGAAATTTCTTCTAATATCCATCAATTTTTGAATCAAAAAGAATAGTTGGGTGGTGGTGGCGTACACTTTGAATCCCAGTTCTCAGGAGGCAGAGCTAGGTGGATCTCTGTGAGTTCAAGGCCAGTGTAGTCTACAGAATGAGTTCCAGGACAGGTTCCAAAACCTACAGAGAAACCTTATCTTGAAATATCAAAATAAAAAGATTATACACACACACACATACACATAAATATATACATACATACACATATAAAATGAATAAATGAATAAAATAATGAGGCTGGTGTGGAAGCCAAAACTACAGATCTACAAATAATCCCAGCACTAAGGCTGAGGCAGTAGGATCACTCAGTAGTCAGTCGGGGGACATAATAAAACCCTATCTCAAAATAAATGTGTATAAAACTCTGAGCACAAAATGAAACTAAAAAGAAAGCATGAGTGAAGCCCTAGGTTCAGTCTCAGCAACAAACAAAACAAGAAGCAGGAAGAAAAAAAAAAAGAGAGAGGTTGTATTTAGAGATTACCAGGGTACCTATTCATTATGTGATAGTACATTTTAATACTCTTCACTTCCTATATTAAGATCTACATCTAATTAGATTCAGGTTCAGAATTTTTACTGGCAAGTAAAATTCATATTGCTACACACACATACACATATATTTTTTCCCTCAAGACAGGGTTTCTCTGTAGCTTTGGAGCCTGTCCTGGAACTAGCTCTTGTAGACAGCCTACCTATGCCTCCTGCGTGCTGGGATTAAAGGCGTGCGCCACCACCACAGATCATGTCTTAGTGTCTTTGCTCAAAGGTTTTAGCCAACAGTGATCATAGCTGCCTAGGAGTACAAACTGTGCCAAAATTACTAAATGATCATTGAGACGATGTCTTCTTTGCAGAAGAATCCTAGCTGATAGCACTGGAGACACAAAGCTGGGCATCTCCAGTGTGCAGCCTCACAAACGAATCTGGGCAGCTATGATGACTGTTGGCTAAAACCTTTGAGCAAAGACAAATGAATCACATTTCTATGAACTGTTTTCGAAAAAGAAACAAAGTAAAACATATCAAACTTGTTTAAATATACATATGGAAATGTACGCATATGTGTGTGGAGATCAGAGGATAACTCTGTGGAGTTAGTTTTCTCCTTCCACCTTTATGTGTGAGGTCATTAGGCCTGACAGAAGTTCTTCGGACAGTGTTTCTCTGTGTAACAACCCTAGCTTTCCTGGAAATCATGCTGTAGACCAGGCTGGCCTTGAACTCTGCCTCCCGAGTGTGGGACTAATGGTGTGAGCCACCACACCAGGTTTTCTCTTTTTGAAAAGCACTTTTCTATCTCTACTTCTTCCCTTGCCTTTTCACAAAGCTATAACTCTAACAGCTTTGGATCTTTGTTTTTCTGGCAATGTGCTTGCAAAACACAGCATCTTTCCAAATTTCACATAAGAACTTTACAATGTCTTACCTGTGGAATGTTTTTGGCAGCCATTGTTTGCAAAAGGGCCCTCAAAGCACTACTTATGGCTTCTAGAAAATCAGCTTGTTTAGCAAAATCTAAAAGACACAAAAAAATTCCACAAAACACAAAGATGAAGTGCAAATTTTCTCTTCTCCAAGACAAACTATTTTGTAGAAAAAGTTTTAAAACTAAGCATGCAAGTGTTAGCTTACAATGTTACTAACAAAAGCAATTTTCCCCCCATATTTATTTTATTTTAGGTGGATGAGTGTTTTGCCTTTCTGTATGTCTATGCACCATGGGTGCAATGCCTAGGGAGGCCAGAAGAGGGCATCAGAAACACTCCATGTGGATTTTAGGAACTGAGCTGAGATTTTCTGCAAGAACAGTAACTGAGTCACCTCTCCAGCCCCCAACAAAGGCATTCTTGATATGTAAGCCAAATGTTTAGCTAACAGTCTGTCCAGTGTCCAGTGAGTCTGAAAGATGACTGCAGCAGGGACGGGCAGAGACCTGCAGAGGCCCTCACTTAAGGTGTTGAGTTTTCACTAGACTAACACCTGGCATGGGATAACCCTGAGCCAGTGGTCTCCGCTGTGATGCTGGCAGATCTGCGGGCGAGTCATCTCCTACACCAATGCTCTTGACAATACAAGCTCATAGCTCAAAGCCTCCCTGGTCTGCTCCATGACTCAGCCTTGCTCTTTTCCTACTGCACTTTCCTATGCATGACAAACAAAACAGCTGCAATAAACACCTGAGCCAGTATGGTCACAGGCAGGAACAAATGAGGGCCATTCAGGTGAGTGATCCATAGAGTACATTTGAATCATAATTTCTAAAAATGTACAGCAAGTATGTCCAGTCCTACGCCATCTTCTGACACCACCCCATATACTTCCCACACGCAGAGTCTGATTTCTTCTTAAACATGGGTGTGACTTCTTTTCTTCAACCACAACTATGACAGGCTAAGTCATAACAAGCAGTGTGACTTACAGCTCACTCACAGGTATGTGCTTTTCCCTGGACTCCCAACCTAGGAACCCAGTCACTGTTGTAAAGAGGCTCAAGTCATGGATGATTCCAGCCATAAGTGTTTAATGTAAGTGAACAAAAGCTCAAATGATTCTGGCTCAGTCTTTAAGGTCTTCAGAAGAGACCCTAGTTTAGGCAAGATTCCACCTCAGCAACAGAGACACTGCTTAGATAACAATTCTGTTATGTGTGTGTATACAGAAAGCTCTTGTTCAAGATATCTCCTAGCATCCCTGTGGCATACCAGGAACAACCACCAAGACAGTAACCCCTGAAATTATCTTCAGACGTTGCCAATGTCCCCTAGGAGAGGAGCAATTGCCCCTAGTGAAGAATCACTGCCTGACTCTGAGAATAAGGACGAGACAGGGGAATCATGTGGTGCTCAGGCTACTTTAGAACACACAGACTCAAGCAATCCTCCTGAGGGCAGAGGCTGAAGCTATACCTAATCATATGCACCTTATTGATTCAGTCATAAAACTTGGGCCAGACTTGTTACATGGTAGCAGATGCCATGATTTATTACTACGTGCTTAGGACACAGAATTTCTTTGGAAGCAGATACTTAAATGAAACTAGCGTATTAATGATGCCTCTGAGAATTGGGTAGTATAGGACAAACGAAGAAGGCTGTCCACTTCACATTCTCTCCTAATTTTTTAATTTTGTCCTACATACTGTACGCATATTACTCGATTAAATTTAAATATATTAAGAATGTGACTGGGAAGGCACAGGAGACCTACAAGAAAACACGGACTACCGCCATTCTCTTGACTGTCTGTCAGAATGTCAAGGTGGACCTTATTGCTGAAGATACCACACACTGCACTCAGAACTTGGGAGAAATTAACCTGGTGCTTACCTGGAAGCCTAAGAGTTAGCTCTCACAATACTAAGGGTGCCATGAAAGCTGCTTAGGGAGAAAAGTTATCCTCAACAGGCTAGGAGCACTGGTATATGCCTTTAATTGCAGCACTCAGGAGTCAGAAGCAGGCAAATCTCTGAATATCAGGCAAGCCTGGTCTATATAGTGAGTTCCAGGGCAACCAAGGCTACACAGAAAAATATTGTCTCAAAAACAAACACACACACACACACACACAAAAAAAAAAAAAAACAAAAAGCCGGGCAGTGGTGGCACACGCCTTTAATCCCAGCACTCGGGAGGCAGAGGCAGGCAGATCTCTGTGAGTTCGAGACCAGCCTGGTCTACAAGAGCTAGTTCCAGGACAGGCTCCAAAGCCACAGAGAAACCCTGTCTCGAAAAACCACACACACACAAAAAAAAAAAAAAAAAAAAAAAGCCCCTCAATAGCACAATAATAGTACTTGCATCTTGGAATAATCAATAGCTATAACTGGACACAAAGGCTGATCAATTGGAGGATGGTCAAGCACTAAAAATCTAGCCAAAAGCCATGTGAACCTACCACTACCATATTAATAAAGTAATGGTTTCTACCCCCCTCTGAAATACTTATATGTATAAGTGCAGATCTCACATCACATCAAAGTTCTTTTGCAGCATGCAGAAACTAGTAGAGATCTACCACTGGTCAAAATGCAAAGAATAAGTAACCAGGGGGTGTTCAGCCTCCAATGGGACATCTGTAACCCAATTCCCACACCCAAGTTCAGGAAGCATTACAGAGGAGGAGAAAGAGCCAAGGACCAGGATGACTGCTACAAGATAGTTTCTTCTAAAGAGGACAGGGGTGTTGCTTCTCTCAACTCTCACCAAATGGCTGCCAGCGCAAGACCTGAGAATACACCAGCTGATGTGCCAACCTGGATGGAGGAAAATTTCACAGGGCCCTGCCCTTAGCTCAGGAGCTATAACTAATGGTCACTGACAGAAAACCACTTTCCTGTTTTTGTTTGTTCCCCTTTTTAGGGATGAGATCACAATCCTACCTGGCCAGCCCTAAGGACATGAGGTGGGACAACACTGACTGAACCAGAGGGTTGTGTGTCTACTATGTTCCTGTGTGTGTTTGTAACAGGAAGAAATATAGAAGGGGTCATGAATTCAAGAGAGGGTGGAGAGGATGATGGGGGAAGACATGAGGAATTGGGAGCAGAAATGATACAGACCCAGGATACTCATGTATGAAATCCTCAAATTAAAAAAAAAAAAAGAACAAAGACTTACTCAAATATCCTAATGAGGACCTGATACTTATGACTCATTTTAATTGACATGACATTAATTTAATTATTTATTCTGGTTTTTTGTGTGTGTGGCAGGGAGGAGAGAGGCCTGGCTGTCCTTGAACGCAGAGATCCTCTGCCTCTGCCTTTCAAGTGCTGGCATTAAAGGCATGGGTCACCACTGCCCAGATTGACATTAATTTTAAATTAAATACACACACACACACAAACCCACTGAAACCTCTTGACTGTCACTGGCAATGGGAATACATGGTTGATAGTATCTGGGAAAGTTTTCTGCAGGTTAAATGTGATAACACTCCATTTATAGAGTTCAAGTTCCTATCCTTCAAAGTTCTGCTGTCCAAGTAGTCTTTCACAGTAATGTCTAAATATTTACCTGGCTGAGAAAAAAGAAGTTCTGACAGGTGCTGTACAAGTGTCTGAAGAGCTGGGGCTCCACCAAGATGGTCCATGTCCAGGAGAGACACAAGACTCTGGAGACACATAAGGGCTCTACACTGAATAGTGTTCAATCTGCAAAGAAAGTGAATAGTCCGTTTCTGTAAACTAACACACTGGAATTCTATGGGTCTAGCGATTTTTACTATCGTTGTTGATTATGGCACAGCATCTGGCTTTGTGCCCCAGGCTAGCCTGGAGCTCATTATGAAGTCTATGTTGGCTTTGAATTTGTGATTCTCTCAAATACTGGGATTAGAGGTATGAGCCTCCATGCCTGGCTCAGTGCCAATTTTTAATCTAAGCTTCAGATTCTAATTAAGAGTACCTACAGGTTCAAGGGATCTGAGGCAGGTCACAAAGAATAATATGAATTACTAATCTGCCAATCAAAGGTCACAAAGAATAATATGAACTACTAATCTGCCAAAGAGCCTGAGCACTCAAGGACTATGAGCACAGCTCACCGTAAGTCGTAAGTCTCTACTCAGCCTTGGACACCAAACTCACTTTTATTTTTTCATTTTTATTTATTGTTTGCCGTCCCAGGGACTGATCCCACAGCACCACTCATGCTAGACAAGCACTCTACCCCGAAGACAGGCTCTCAATAGGCTGCTCAGGCAGAGTCTGAACTTATAATCTTCCCACTCTAGCTTACAGACCTGTACCCCAGGCCTACTTTCTTCCTTTCTTTTTCATATGGGAGCCACCTGGCATGTGTCTCTAGTGTTGTTTGGATGTGTGCTTTGTGGAAAGGGAACCACAGTGTACACATTTTGTGTTTTATCTGATCTGCTCAACACAGTAAATTCTGTACTGTGAGTGGTTCTAGTTCAGATCCTTAGTACCGCTGAATGTCAACTTCGTATTCATATGGTCATTGACAGACATCAAGGCTGTTTCCAAGCTGTGGCAACGATGACCCACAATGCAGTGAATATTCATTCTCACATAGGTATCCTAGCACACAGGGCACAAACTTCTCCAGGGTACATAGGCTGGTTTTGGGAGCATTTTCCATTCAATATTCCAACAATTCACATAGTAACAAAACGATGAATGTTTCTGAAAATTAAAAGGTTCTTACTTTTTAATCAAAGGTTTCCAAGTAGGGTTCCTAGAACATAGGTCAATGGCAATACTGTTTGGTGAAGCAGTTTTCTCAAAAACCTAGGTTTGAAAAGGAAACAGGAAAAGATAAAAGGGGGCTCATCTTAAACAGGACTTCTCCATAAAGTCTGACTCTCTGTTTACATACTAGCATGGTCAGAACATGTGCATTTTAGCTGTCAGTCTGCTTTACACCCAAGCCGCCAGCTCCTGTGCTCCAGATCACAGCTAACATCAGTCATTCCCACACTCCAACCTGAGGCCAGGATGAAACTAATTACCTTCTTTGGGATGAGGCAGTTGGTCAGGGCAGTGTGAATCTCATGGGACAGGCACAATGGGGACAGCAGCTGCCCACTGCACTCATTGAAGGAGCTTTCCATAAAGGCCTCACTTTCATCACTACTAGAAAGTTCTTCCCACTCATCATCGGAGGGATCTGAGGAGAGGGCAAACAGATATAACTGGGTACAAAGAAACTCCCACAGAAGCAGTCCTTGGTGTGGGGTGGGGATGGGGTAGTGGAACACCTCATGTGAGCGGGGAGCAAACCTTCACTGCAGCACATGTTGACAATGATTTCCAGAGCAGTCTGCTGAGCTGTCAGCAATGCCATGGTCTCTCTCAGCTCCTTGTCAGTAGACTAAAAATAATAATAATAATAAATCATGTATTTTTTGTATCAGTTTCCTTGATTAAAGTCTATTGGACAATTTCTGCACTTGGAATAGAGAATATGAGGTTTGGAAAAGTTACAGAAGTACAAATGAGCACTGTGATTTCCTCTTGGCTTAGCAGAGCAAGTCTCTGTTAACTGGGTTCCATCTATCACAGGCTCCATAGGAGAGAACAAACATGAATTTTGACCTATGTGTTAAGAAGTAGCTCAGCTTGTGAAGCAGAGACAGGTGGATCTCTGTGAGTTTGAAGTCTACAAAGCAAGTTCCAGGACAGTCAGGACTACATAGAGAAGTTGTCTCAAGAAAGAAGTAACTCAGCATACTAAGGTTAAGCCAAAGCTCCTTTCAGACACTAGCTGCTTAAACAACATATTTTAGCCATTTTTTTGAACAAATTACATTCAACACACACTCCCATCTAGCCATGGTGGCACACACCTGTAATTTCAGCACTCATGTGGCAGTCAGGAAAATTATCTCTATTTGAGGCCAGCCCAACCTACATACTGACATCCGTCTCAAAAACAAACATACCCACAAACATTATCAAGTCTTAAATTAACAGTGTTTGATAAAGTAGCACATAGCCTCCATCCCCAATTTTTTATGAAAAATAAAATGTAAAGCAACTCTTTAAGATTGAAGACAAGAAAAATAAATGAATAACTAAAATAAGAATAAAAAAAGCCAGGCAGTGGTGGCAAGGGCTTTTAATCCCAGTACTTGGGAGGTAAAGGCAGGTAGAACTCTGAGTTCGAGGCCAGCCTGGTCTGCAAAGCAAGTTCCTAGAGGACAAGGCTGTACCCAGAGAACCTGACAAAAAAAAAAAAAAAAAAAAGTCTGAGCTAAGAAGGTTGAACATTTCTTAAACGTCTTTCAGCCATTTTAAAAAAAAAAAAAAAAAAAAAAAAAAAAAGCTGGACATGGTGGTGCATGCCTTTAATCCCAGCAGCTGGGAGGCAGGGGTAGGCGAATAGGAAAATCTCAGGTCAGCCAGAGCTATGAAGCCACCCAGTCTCAAAAAAAAGAGACTGTGTACTGTACTGTTCCTGCAGAGGACCCAAGTTTGGTTCTTAGCACATTAGGTAGCTCACAACTGCCTTTAACTCCAGCTCCAAGAGACTCTGATGTGCTTTTTCCAACCTCCATGGGCATCCTCACCCACCTTCACATAACACACATAAAACTTAAGAAAATATAAAAGAAAGAAATCGAGACATTTTTCTCTAAAAACATAAACTTTATCAATTACTATTTCTTAAAAGGAACAATATAAACCTATAAACCTAATTCTTTTTTGTTTTTGAGACAGGGTTTCTTGTGTAGCAGTCCTAGCTGTCCTAGAACTCACTCTGCCTTCCCAGTGCTGGGATTAAAGGCATGTGCCACCACCATCCAGCCCTTAATTCTTAAATTGCCTGTAAAAAGTCAATCAGTCACACTGATACTCTGTGATTGGAATAACCTCGAAAATAACAGGCACTTTATTGTTTATAAATTCTAACTTTCTTTTTTAATGAAACAAAATTTTACTAAGTGAATCTACTATAATTGACCAAGCATTCCATAGCTGTGAATGTTTTAGGTTAGAGCCAATCTTCTCTATTTCTAAGTTCTGTATCACGAAGTTAATGATTTTCCATCTTCTTTTTTTCTTCCTTGTTAAAAACTCTTACTAAGCCAGGGGTGGTAAGTGCACCTTTAATCCAGCACTTGAGAGGCAGAGGCTGGCGGAACTCTGTGAGTTCAAGGCCAGCCTGGTCTACAAAGTAAGTTCCAGGGCAAGTGCCAAAGCTACAGAGAAACCCTGTCTTGAAAAACAAAGACAAAAACCCACTTACTATACTGTACTGTCGGGGGAGGAAAAGCTCAAACTCTGGGGCTTAACCTTCTTGTCTCAGCCTAAGTATCTGGGACACAGACACATTCCACTATGACCGGCTAACCAAACCAAGACCAAAAATATCTAAGGAAAAACTGCATCTGCACTTGTCAGTATTCTATAAGTAACACAACTAT
>NW_026068054.1:1210124-1241235 GCF_014885135.2 Alexandromys fortis | reverse complement strand
ATATAAGCAATTACATTTTACTAAGCAGGCTGGAGTGTTTGCCAAGAATATGCTGATCCTCAGCATTAAATTAAGTAAGCTCACAAAACAATCCCTTCTCATCTAACACTGTATTACATATTGTTAAGAATTCAAAATGGCTGGGCATATAGCTCAGTTGGTAGAATGCTTGTCTATTATACACAAAGTCTTGGGCATGATCTCCAACACTACACAACCTGGGCATGGTGGCACATGCCTGTAATCAGAGCACTTGGGAAGTGGAGACAGGAGGATTAGAATTTACAAGTCATCCTCTGGCTACAGGGCAAATTCGAGACTGACCCTATATTAAAACAAAACCAACAAAAAAATCTAATCAAAAGATGATTGAAAGCTATGGGAGGATGCATGTAAGTGGATGCAAATAACATGCCATTTCATATGAAGAACTTAACACCTGGGCATTTGGAACACGGGGTGGGGTGGGATGGGACCTGAGTTAGAGCCAATTCCCCATGGATATGTATAAGTATCTATTTTTCTCAGATTTACTGGGTCTAAAGTTAAAAATATATCTATAGGTCTTATGATGCATCATCATTTTCCTTTCTGATGTTTGTGCTCATTTAAAATGCAACTAAGGAGCTAAGCATGGTGGCACACCTTTAACCCAGCACTCAGGAAGCAGAGGCAGATGGATCTTTGTGAGCTTGAGACCAGGATGGTCTACATATCAAGTTCCAGGACAGCCAGAACTACATAGTAACACTGTCTCAAACAAACAAAAAATAAAATCCCACCAACAAACGCCATCTAAAAATTTAACTATAACTTTGGCCTATGTTATCTAATAAAAATGAAGGATGGCTGATAGAATACATGCTGTGTGTGTGTGTGTGTGTGTGTGTGTGTGTGAGCGTGCGATGGGACCAATCCCTAGCACCCTGCCCCTCCCCATAGAAAACAAAAAATAGACTGCTAATCTAACAGCAATCTATGAATTTATATTTCATATTTTTTCTACTAACACTGTATATAAAAACCATTTCTATTCCGGTCTATGTGTGTGGTGCTCAGCTAAGCTAAGAATAGACTGTCACTAAATACATTTGCTATGGATACATGTTAGAAGAAATTCTGAGATTAGCTTCCCCTTAATGTGATTGCTGCTCAGAGCATTCCTCTATTTCTTGCTATTATCAAGCTGACATAAAGGATCAGCCCAGAGATGCTGCGGCATCTGGGATTTGTGGGCAGCTGAAGAGGTATGGATGAAATAAAACACCAGACTGGATAAATTATAATCCTGCAAGCTAGAGGAATACTCTATTTCTGAGTGTATTAAAAATTGTTTTCTTTACACGTTTGTGTTAAACCTTAAGTTTAAAGATGCAATTGAAGGTTTCTAACTGACAGGACTCCAGCAGAATCTACAGGGCAGTGTGAAGGACCTCAGTTTACTGTGAGTTTGTACTCCTTGCACGGCAAGTATGACGCCTAGCATTCTACTGGCACTTAAACGCTGGCTGCCTAACTTACTTGAATGCTAATTATAAGGTAATGAGTTAAGGCTTTAAAAGCAATTTTTGCTTTGAGAAAACACTGTATTTTATAAGCTCAAAATTTTACTTCTCTTTCACTGTGCCAGCATTAAACCTTGGGCCTTAAACATAATTAGCAGGCATTCTACCACTAACAATATCCTCAGCCCCCTGTGTCCATATCATATGTAAATAGTGAGGGCCCATGAGTGTACAAGCACACACACAGGGCGAAGCAGACTTCCTCTACCATGCCCTACCTCATTGCCTTGACACAGGGTATAGGGAGCAGAGAAAGCTTGAGTAAGTGAATTTGTAATTCTGACATAAGCAAAGAAGCTCAGAACCTCAGACCCATGGAGAAATGGCAAAGCCTTTCCTTCTGATCCATGTGTGGATGTTTACAGTGTGTGCAGAACAGGTCTACCACAGCCTTCTGCCCCTGGATGTTTACGGCCTAAAAACTGCTCTGCTACAGAGACTGATTCTACCAAAATTAGTTAAACTTGTCTTTATCTGTATGTAATAACTCCACCTCCTAATTCAGTTGTGTGAAATAATACATAACAGGCTAACCTCATCTCTCTGTTCAACTCTATATAAAAGACATAAGGAAATTTGGGGTCCTGCAGTTTCTTCTGCTGAGAGCTGAGACTACCAGATCCCAACTTTCTGTCTATGTACTTTCATCCCCTCACTACCCAACTCAGGTCTACTCCTGGAGCCACGCTGAATGCAGCAACAGGGTCTCTACTGTTGAATACCTCAAGAGTCTACTGTTTTGGCTAGATTTGCTGGCTATTGAGCTCTGAGGATTCATCTTTCTACTCCCCTACTCTGGAGTTACAAACACATGCAGTCATGCTTGGCTTTTTACAAGTAAGTTCTGGATATTTGAACCTAGGTTTTCCTGCTCATACCCACTGAGTCATCTCCCCAGCACATACTCTCTTTACATCCCTCTATTTTTAAAATAATACTTAAGGAAATACATCCGGTTAATGTGATCGTTCAGGTCTGTAATTCCCAAGGGCAGAACATTGAAATCAATCACCAACTATTTTTAAACGGTGACATTCCTACCTCAATCTTGGCAGAAGGGCATTTCTCCTTTCACTTCCCTTCACTCTTTTTTTTTTTGGGGGGGGGGAGGTTTTCAAGACAGGGTTTCTCTGTAGCTTTGGAGCCTATCCTGGAACTAGCTCTTGTAGACCAGGCTGGCCTCGAACTCACAAAGATCCGCCTGCCTCTGCCTTTTGGGATTAAAGGCGTGCGCCACCACCGCCCTGCTCCTTTACTCCTTTTCTTTTTCTTTTCTTTGGTTTTTTGATCCTTTACTCCTTTTAAGAGCCTCCTGGAAGTAAAACTGCAGACAAGAGTAACATGTGAATGCCACTGTCTGACTACCAGAAAGAATTTCAGATCCTTCAGAGTACCCTGGCAATTTCTGAAGCTAAGAGTCATGGTAATCCCACACTCCAGAGGTGAAGACTTAAAAGAGTCTGAGTCAGCCTGAATTGCACAGACAAACTGTCTCAAAACAACATCAACATCTGATAGGCAGATGGAGTAGAAAAGCAGTATGCCTGAATCCATCAGGACACTGAGACTAGTACACCTGCAGCTGAAAACACCAATACATCACACACACACTTTCTACACATGGACATGAAACCAAACACATTCCAGGTCTACCCTTCAACCATCTGTGATATTCCAGGAAACACCACTAGGTCCCTCACAAACGCCTCCCTTTAGACAAGGTGCACGGCTGTGCTCCCCTCCATTGTGCTGGTTTTCAAAGATGCTGACACGAGCCAAGTGAGACAAGGGTTAAATCTGAGGTTCCAAAACACGTGCTATGTTCAAAGAGGAGGTGTTATGATCTGTAAGCAACTTGAGGACAGAATGGCCTTCTCACTTAACACAATGTTTTGGTTGTTCATATAAAACTATTCTATATATAAAAATCTTGATTTCTTCAAAGCAACTAAGATTAAATTATGCAGGTTAGCTGGCTCAGTGGTTAAAAACTCCTATTGTTAACCCTGATGTGAGTTCAATCCCCAGGTCCCACATGGTAGAAAAAGATAACTGACTCCTATAAGTTGCCCTCTTCTCTCCACACATGTTCTATGACATGCACATGCCTCCTACCTAGCAATAAAATGCAATAACTAAAAAAAACCAAAACATAAAAACTATGCTTCATGAGTCTTCAAGAATACAAGAGTTGGGCATGGTGATGCACACTTATAATACCACCTACTAGAACAGCTAAAACATAATAAACAAACAAACAGTCTATAAGAAAATACTTCTGAGCTATATTTGATTTAAAGAATCCTAAATAGTGGTGCTTGTTTTTAATCCCAGCACTTGGAAGAAGCAGGCAGATCTCTGTAAGTTTGAGGCCAGCCTGGTCTACAAAGCGAGTTCCAGGACAGCAAGGACTGTTACAGAGAAACCCTGTCCAAAAAACAAAACAACAACAAAATTCTAATCAGAACTGCAAGATATTGATTCAAGACAATGAATTTTCAATTCATTTCATGTAAATCAAGACAAGCCACCCTTGGCACTGTCCCATGAGAGGATGTGAATTGTATTCTCCTAGCTGAGGCTTGTCAACTTTCTTCAGCAGCCTTCCTGCCCTTCCTGCCAGCTGAGTAAATTTTCTAAATATTACCATGTCTTCACAGTTCTATCTCTTACTTCACCATTTCACACAGCTCAGCTGGCCCTACGTCATTTCCAACAGCTTTCTTCTTTGCTTTCCCATCTGGGATTAATTACATTTACCAAGTGTACAGAAATAACAGGAATTTGGTCACAATTCTACCACTGTTCTTAGCGTAGGGCTCACAGCCACAGGCTTATGTGTCAACCTTCCTAAACAGAGGGCTCCCTGAGTACAGGAAACGACTGAAGTCTGGGGCACAGGAAGTATGTGCCTTCCCAACTGGGTCTTCCCTGCCTGCCTATATTCTCACCTCCTGCAGGAAAGCATTCTCCCAAAGCATGGATCCATCTCCACTTTCTCAACCGTGCATCTCTCTGCAACACCACACTAGCATAAAACCACATTTCCCAGCCTCTTCTGCTCAGCCTGATGGCAGTGGGGGAATGAAAGTTTGTTTTATTGCCCTGATAAATATAATACTAACATAAAAGATAAGAACTCAAGTGACAAACCAAATGGATAAGATCAGTGTGAAGGCAGCCCGGGAAGCGATGGGTAACTGAAATGGACAGAGGCAGGAAGACAGGCTGCTGGTATTTGAGTTAGGTTGCCCCAACTGAAAGCTCCCACACAGAAAGGTTTCATTTTAGACAAGAGATTTGTTTTTTGTTTTTACAGGGTACATTTCTTTCTTTCTTTCCTTTTCTTTCTTTCTTTTTTTTTTGTTTTTTTGTTTTTGTTTTTTGAGACAGGGTTTCTCTGTGGCTTGGGAGCCTGATCTAGAACTAGCTCTTGTAGACCAGGCTGACCTTGAACTCACAGAGATCCGCCTGCCTCTGCCTCCTGAGTGCTGGGATTAAAGGCATGCGCCACCAGCTATAGGGGTACATTTCTAATGTTATGAGAATCAACAGGAAAGTATGACCTTTACTAAAAACTGGCTATAGTATTTTTCTATAATGTTAAGGACACCTGTTGAAGGAAAGAGATATATTAATTCATCTATTAATAATGTTGAACAACATTCTGACTTACTGGAAGTAAATCAGAAATAAACGTCTTCTTTCTAAGTTTTCTTTTACGAGGAACTTCTTCCATTTCTTCATCTTCGACCAAATCATCACCATTAGCATTTGCTAGTACGTCCTCAGTCTCTGCAGCAGTCTTTAACCGCTGGGCTTCGGCCTCTTTCATCTGAATAACTGTGTCAGCACCATTCACTTCCAGAACTTCAGACAAGATCTTCAGTATGGCATTTATGATTTCTGCCTGACTCTTAGATGGAATAATGTCCTTTAGGTTCCACATTGTGCCTGGGCAAAAATAATAAAGATAAATAATGAAGACAAAAGAATTACCTGTGGAATCCTTATTAAGAATGAGTTCTAACACTAATACACAGACTGATTTTGGTGTAATAAAGGGAAATGCTAAATAGTAAAAATAAACAAAGTATATGGAACACAACATAATATTAATATAGTAGTGGGGGGGGGGGAGAGTTTCCACAGGGCTGAGTCTTTAAGCTCTGGTGTAATTTATAAAACTCAATTGCCTTTGTTTATCCTGCCTTTGCACAAATAATGTGGGATTCCCCTTAGTATGCTATGAATATCATTGGTTAATAAAGAAGCTCCTTTGGGCCTATAGTGAGGCAGAATATAGTCAGGCTGGAAGAGATACAGAGAAAGTAGGCAGAGTCAAAGGGATGCTATGTAGTGCCACTCCTGAAGGAGAAAGATGCCCACCCACCGGAGACCACGGGAACCTTGCTGGTAAACCACAAGCCTTATGGTAAAATACAAAATAATAGAAATTGGCTAATTCAAGATATAATAGGTAGCAAATAAGAAACCTGAGCTAATAGGCAAAACAGTGATTTAATTAATACAATTTCTATGTAATTATTTCAGGTCTGGGTGGCCAGGAACAAATGAGCTGTCTCTGTCAACAAAATGGTGCTAACATGGGCCTATTACATCCACATAAAGCCTGATATAGCTTAAAAAGAAATTCTAGACACAAAAGAACAGAGTTAAGCACAGTTTTTTGGTAGCAGCATCTTCTCAGGTGGGCTCTGTTTGCTAGAAGCAAGCAGAGGTACAATTGTTTTAAGAGAAGGCTTCCTAATTCAGGGATAGCAGCAAAAACTGCATGGCTCCTTTAAGAAGAATTCCTGACTTTTTGCAGGGGGGGGTGGGGGGTGGGGGAGGTGTTCAGGCTACAGAGCATTTAAATGGGGTTTGTGAGCAGCATGCTATAACTTGCTTAATGGCAACATAGACCCACTGTGTGCCTGAAAATGGGGCTGTGAGCATGGCTCACAGAGCTGGTACTGAACCTCTGCCATGTTGGACCGGGTGGAACCAAAAGGTAAAGCAGGGGGCTGGAGAGATGGCTCAGAGGTTAAGAGCATGGCCTGCTCTTCCAAAGGTCCTGAGTTCAATTCCCAGCAACCACATGGTGGCTCACAACCATTTGTAATGGAGTCTGGCGCCCTCTTCTGGCCTACAGGCATATACACAGACAGAATATTGTATACATAATAAATAAATATTAAGAAAAAAACAAACAAACAAACAAAAACAAAAGGTGAAGCAGCCTTAGTTCGAGCCATGCTGTTTAGCATTTTAAGAAGCAGTCATCCTGGTCATAAAATAATTACAGATGAAAAAAAAACTCTAAATGGGTCACAGGGAAGAAAGAAGAAAGAGTATAGAGAGTTATAAAAAGAAGTGGTTAAAAAAAGTAGTCTTGAAAGAGAAACAGCAGTCAGTCAGAGATTAAAGGAGTAAAGAAAAATAAGCCACATAAAGATGGATATACACAGAGAGTCTGGATTATGTATATTATTGTGAAAAAAGCAGTTAGGAAAGAACTACATCCAAATTCCCTAAATGATTGTTTATAAATGTTTGTTTATATTTAAAGGGAGATATGATATAAAAATGAATACTTTGCATTGGTATAGATCTTGGTTTATTGATGCAAAATTAAGGTCAATTTTGTTATGTATATTTATGCTCTTGATTAAGATATTGTATTTGTGTAAAACATTTAAAAATGTAATGTATAATTAAGAAATATAGGTTAATAGTCATCTACAACAGTCAAGCTTGTAGTCATGTTAGATTTTCTAGACGTACATACATCTATTTCAGATGGATAGATATTCTTCAAATCTTTCAAAGACTAACAGAATATGGCATTTAAAATGTTTTAAGAACTTAGGACTTTTCATAATAATGAGACACATCTGCTCCTGGCAGCACCAATCTACTTCAAGAGGTTAATGGGCATCAAAGAGACTCCTTATGGAGTTTGTTGGACATTTGGGCAGGAGAATGCTCTTGCCTGGACTGCTTGACGTTATGCTGTATGAACTGGACATGCAGGACCCATAGGAAAATGAGTGCCAAACTTGCCTAAGGGTGGGACCATCCTCCACGGTTGCTGCTTCATGAGTCTGCCAAACATTCAGCAGGACACAGAAAAAAGAAACTGGTGGACTTTGCCATTACAAGGCAGAACAGATCTTTGGATTTCCTGCTTCATGGAAAAGTCTGTTGGATACTATGGGCCTGTAGGCTGAAGACTGGATGCCCCCAATGTTACAGAAGAACTTTGGGTGACTATCTAGGCAGCAAGATGTCTCTGTCAATTCTAGAGTTTTGGAAGCTGCTTATAATGCACTTCCTATTTACTTAGGTAATATTATATCCTTCTGGAATCTTTGATGGTATTGAAGAATACAAAGTTATAGTTTTCCTTAGTTATGATAAAAGGTAAAGTATATATAAATATTATAACTATAATTTTTATTTGATACCTGTTTTGTTATATGTAATTTTACTATGCTAAAGTTAAAACCTTCCTTTTTATTTAGACAGAAAAGGGGAAATGATGTGGGAAGTCCTTTTGTATATGTGTTGCTTTTATTGGTTAATAAATAAAGAAGCTGCTTTGCTTTGTGATAGGGCAGAATAGAACTAGTGGGGAAAACTAAACTGAATATTGGGAGAAAGTTGGTAGAGTCAGTGAGAAGCCATGTAGCCACCACAGGAGACAGACGCCAGATGCTAGATGGAACCTTGCCGGTAGACCACAACCATGTGGTGATTTAAGATATAAAAGCTAGCTAGAAATACGCTTAAGCTATTGGCCAAACAGTACTGCATTTATTATAGTTTCTGTTTGTTTATTTTGGTTCTGAGCTGCCAGGAAACAAATGAGCAGGGCCTGTCAACACTTACCCAGAGATACTAATCAAATTTCTTTTAAAATGACAGGAGGTACCCTGTTTTCTCCATGTTCACCTAAGTTACTTTTCTTTGCAGTTTATTTCCCAAGTATACTGGGATGTTATTAACCCTCCATAATCTCACATAGAAGATAGACTACAAGTTCTTGACTTTTTCCTACCAAAATAGTATATTGCTTCCAGGAAGATCAGAATAAATTTTTTAAAAGTGAATGGCAGGGTATGGGGATGTAGCTTAGTTGGTAGACTGCTTGCCTAGCATGCACAAAGCCCTGGGTTCAACCCGTAGACTGTAAAACCAGGGCTAGTGCTGTACACCAGTTATTCTAGCATTTGAAGGTGGAGTCAAGAGGATCACAAGTTCCAGGTCAATTTCAGCTTACTATTACAATGCAAGTTGTAGCCATATGAGCCTCTATGTCTAAAAACACCAGCTAGGCATAACTTAAAATACTGAAATCAGAGGCTAGACAAAACTAGTCATGGTCACTGTGGCATGATTAACATAGCTAAGTGGTAAACACCACTCACAAAGCCCATCTGAGACCAAAGAGAGTGGCTTCCAGTACAGGGAAGGCTATAAAGAAATCCTGCCTCAAAATCCCCAAACTGCCAGGCAGTGGTGGCACATGCCTTTAATGCCAGCACTGGGAGGCAGAGGCAGGAGGATCTCTGAGTTTGAGGTTAGACTGGTCTACAAAGTAAATTTCAGGACAACCAGGACTGTTACATAGAGAAACTCTGTCTTGAAAAACCACACACAAAAAACACCCAAGAGTGACACACACACACTTGAAAAAGAAGTAAATGAGCTGGGACTATAGCTTGGTCAGTAGAGTGCTTGCTTAGCATGCACACAGCCCTGGGTTTGATCCCCAGCACTGTATAAATTGGGTGGGGTGGTACACAACCATACTCCTAGCACTCAAGGTGTAGGAAGTTTGCAGTCATCAGACTATACAGTAAGTTTGAGGTCAACCTGGGCTACATAAGACCGTTCTCAAAAATTAAAAAGAAATAGTATTGATGCATTTCACTATGTAGACAACCTTGGAGCTTAGGCCCTGTCTCCCCATAACGTGATGAATATAAATGATTCTATTTGTGATTGTAAGGCTAATTTTTACAACAGTCATATCCACAGCAGAATGGGGGTAACCAGAGATAACGAGGGGGAGCACATTTAGGAAAAGTTATCATTTAGTGGATAAAGTCTCATATTGCAGGATGAAGAAATCTGGAAATTCAGCTGTACAGCAACATGCTTTGTATTACACCATATGGGGCACATAGGCACACACAACCACACATACATACACATAAAAAGAAAAGATAAGCAGGGCAGTGGTTGTGCACACCTTTAGTCTTAGTACTCTGGAGGCAGAAGCAAGCAGACCTCTAAGTGTGAGGCCAGCCTGGTCTCAGATCAAGTTCCAGAATAGTCAGAGCTACAGAGAAATCCTGTCTTTATAAAACAAAACAAAAACCTGAAAAGAAAAAGATAAAAACTTTTTAAAAAAGTAGAAACATCTATTCTGGAAAGCTTCACACTATGGAAAACCATGTCAGTTAAGGTCTCTGCTCTGACAGAAAGACTTTCAGACAGGGCAGAGCGCAAGCTGGAGTGCTGAAATGAAGGCCCCCACTTTTACTCACTGAAAGTTACTAGATAACTTGGCTAAACCTTACCTGCCACCAGTGTCTTTAGCAGAATGTACTCCATTGAGGTGACAGGACAAAGCAAAGCAGACTCTAGCACACGCAGAGCTGTGCCATCAAAAGACTTCAGGAGCTCTGGGTTCTCTTCAGTTACTGTCTGTAAGCAATATGCTGTGAGACAAAACCCAACAATTTTAGGGTAATTTACACCAGTATAACATACAAAAATGTGCATTTTTACAATTTCTAGACACATCTGCTCCTTTAGATATATAGGCTTTTTACTTCAAGGAAGGTACACACAAAAGAGGCTTTACAACCATCAGGGCTAGAGATCTCAATCTGTCATCTTCTTTAAATTTTTAATTCTTTATAGAACTAGACTCTCATAGACTATAACTTAAAGGTTCCTAAATGTTGTGGTAATGCTGAATTATTATAAATATCTGATTTATCCTCAGTTTATACACTTATCATAGGCCAGTAGTAGGAAATTCTAGTCCATGCACCACATGTTTAACAGTGGTTTTGTTGCCAAGAACAAACCTGAGGTATTAGGCATTTTAATTATTAAAAACCACTATTCTTTAGGGCTATTTACGAAAAAAAGTAGCTGAGTGTGGTTTGACTTTAATACCATTACTCTTTAATCCCAGCATTCAGAAGGATATTAATTAGTTCGAGTAGTCTGGTCTACATAGTTTCAGGACAGCCAGGGCTATATAGATAGACCCTGTCTAAAATAACCAAAAACAAATCAAAGCAATACAAAACAAAGCCAAGGTAATGGGTTACAACATTCATGCTAGAAATTCATTGAAAGCATAAAAACAACTGAGATCACATGAAAGGTTTTGACAAAAGAGATCTCTGAGGTACAAAAGGAAAATAAACCCAAATTATAAATCCAAATTTGTTTACTTTGAGATACTTATTCCATAAAAATCCAGATCTAGAAATTTCAAATTAGACTATCTGTCCAAATGAATCTAAAAACATGATACTAGGACTGGAGAGATGGCTTAGCAGTTAAAAGCACTTACTGCTCTTGCAAAGGACCTGGGTTTGGTTCTTTGCATTCATATGAAAGCTCACAACCATTTGTAACTCCAGTTTCAGGGGATCCAACTCTTTCTTCTGACCTCCAAGGGCACCAGGAATGTACATGGTCCACATACACTCATACACAAACTAAATAAAACTAAAACAAAAATACAAGGTACTGCTGTGTTTTACTTTGTGTTTTAACAAATAAAGCTTGCCTGAAGATCAGAGTACAGAGCTAAGTAACTAGAGGCCAGAGCATGGTGGCACACACCTCTAATCCCAGCACTCAAGAGGCAGAGGGATCTGTTAATTCAAGGCCACACTGGGCTACACAAAATTGATCCAGTCTAAAAGAGAAACAGAGCTCACACAAAGGTGATCCCAGCACTTTGGAACCTTATACCTTTAATCCCAGTACTAAAGAGGTGGAGACAAAAGTGATATGGTTGGGTGGAAAGAGAAATTTAAGACAGAAGGAGACAGGAACTCAGTGTAGCGAGCTGCGTGGTGTCACACCTGATGGAGATGTATAATCAACTCCTGAGATGGCTGAGGCTTGACCTATGCTATGACCACGCAATGATTATCAGCTGCCTGCATATGCGTGAACCTATGGGCAGTGCCCACCTGGCAGTTCGGGGTTGGTGGCCCATGCCTACTTATGGGCTGGGAGAGGGTTTGCCCAGTGAGAGAGGTCAAAGAGAGAGAGAGAGAGAGAGAGGAGAGAGGGGAAGAGAGAAAGAAAGTGAATAAAGTCCTGGAATAAACTGCAGTGAGAAGAGCTCCGGAAAAAAAAAAAAAAGAAGAAGAAGAGCTCCGGTGGTCGCGTCATCCTTGCGGGATGAGGGTGGATGTGACAACTCAGTGCTGTCTGAGGTTTGGTGGAGACAGTTGCAGTCTTGGGATCAACCCTGTGTCAGATGATGAAGTATGAGGAGACAGTCTGAGGACAGGCTTGCCCCTTCGGTTTCAGCATTGGTAGAGGTAAAAGAACTCTCTAGTGGCTGGCCTCTCTACTTCTGTGACCTTCAGCATTAACATCCCTTACATCTGGCTCTGAATGTTTATTAAGACCAACTAGAATTTGTGCTACACTGCTGGGATCTAATTTGGATCCCAAAATGCATCTATGTGCAGAGATGTATGTGTGCACATACTTACATCTAAACGAATTGAGTTATTAAGAGACTAGTGCTAGTCACATTAGCAAAAGACAAGATAAAGAGCTAGGATAATAGCTTGATTACAGAGTGCTTGCCTAGCACAAGCAAGGTTCTGGGCTGGATCCCCAGTACACTACAGCAAAGCAACCACCTCAACATCTACATCTAAACACAAAAGAAAGATAAACTGTAGATGGAGGCTACTTGATCGTTTCCCAGCCGCTCAGACCCAAAATAATCACACAGAAACTGTGTTAACTAAACACTGCTTGGCCTATTAGATGTATTGCTAGCTAGCTCTTAAACTTAAATTAACCCATTCCTATTATTTTGTATTTTACCACAAAGACTCATGGTTTACCAGTAAGGTTTCTGGGCGTCTTTCTCCTTTGGCATCTGCATGGCTATACTGTGCCCTCTTATAGGCCCAAAGCAGTTTCTTTACTAACCAATGGTAATAAAACATACCACAGCATACAGAGGGAAATCCCATATCAATAAGCTATGAATGCTATCATAAACATAATTTCAAAAAATTATTCTAGGGGGAGGGCCTTGGTCCTGCCTCAAAGTGATGTGCCAGACTTTGTTGACTCCCCATGGGAAGGCTTACCTTACCCTCTCTGAGAAATAGATGGGGGGAGGGGGTTGGAAGGTTAGGGGAGCAGGAGGAGGAGAGGAAGTGGGAACTTGGATTGATATGTGAAATGAGAAAAGATTGTTTTAAAAAATAAACAAAAACAGGAAAAAAATTATTCTGGACAGGACAAAACCATATAAATTTACTGTATTATATGTAAGTGTTGCTTTACTTGCAAAATGTGTTTATAAAATCACCAATCTAGCGAAATACAGAAAGAAAACACTATTATACATTTCAAAATGACTTAAGATGATTCACTGTGAAAAGTACATTAGAATAAGAACTGGGGCCCAGGAGTGCTTCCTTAAAAAGTCTGACAACCTGAGCTCTATCTCTAGAGCCTACAGTGAAGGAGAAAAGTGATTTTCTTTTTCCTTTCTTAAAAAATTTATTTAATTTTATTTTATGTGCATTGGTGTGAGGGTGTTAGATTCTTGATAGAGCTGGCTTCTGATCTCCCCACACACTCCACAGCACATGCATGTCTGTGCTATTACCCACAATAGTAATAAAACAACTAGAAAAAAAAATTCAAAACCTTTAATAAAGGCACAAAAATATTTTTTATTTTAAAAATTGCATTGTTTTTTTTTTCTTTTGTGTGTGTAAGCACAGACTATATGCCACAGAGCATGTTGGAGGTGAGAAAAAAAACTTACTGCTTACTGGAGCTGGCTCTCTTTCCACCTTGTGGGGCTCCTGAGACAAAACTCAAGTTGTCAGGATTGCATAGCAGTACTTTGCCCACTAAGCCATTTTGCTAGCCCAGTTTGTTTGGGTGTTTTTGTTTTGTTTATTTCTTTTTAAAAGTTTTCCCGGGGCTGGAGAGATGGCTCAGTGGTTAAGAGCATTGCCTGCTCTTCCAAAGGTCCTGAGTTCAATTCCCAGCAACTACATGGTGGCTCACAACCATCTGTAATGAGGTCTGGCGCCCTCTTCTGGCCTGCAGGCATACAAGCAGACAGAATATTGTATAATAAATAAAAAATTATTTAAAAAAAAAAAAGTCCCCCCCCCCCCCCGAGTTTTTCAAGACAGGGTTTCACTGG
Organism: Alexandromys fortis; assembly: GCF_014885135.2. Classification (NCBI taxonomy): domain Eukaryota; kingdom Metazoa; phylum Chordata; class Mammalia; order Rodentia; family Cricetidae; genus Alexandromys; species Alexandromys fortis. The sequence goes on along the minus strand of NW_026068054.1, from coordinate 1,227,207 downwards.
TAGCCCTGACTGTCCTGGAACACACTCTGTAGATCATGCTGGCCTCCAACTCACAGAGATCCACCTGTTTCTGTCTCCCAAGAGTGAGGATTAAAGGTGTATACCACCAAATTTTTATCTTAGATTTTTTTAAAGATATTTTTTTTAATTACGTGTGTATATCTGTCTGTGGGTATGTGCATATGAGTGCAGGTGCCTGCAGAGGCCCATAAAAGGGTACCTATTCCCCTAGAGCTGGAGTTAAAGGCAGTTGTGAGCAGCAGGATGTGGGTACTGGGAACTAAACTTAGGTTCTGCAGTGCAGTACACACTCAACCCTTAAACCATCTCTCCAGCCTCACCCCTATATTTTATTGTTACAATAAAAACTGGTTTAAGATGAAGACACCTGCTAATTTCTAAAATAGTGAGCAGTTTCTAACGTCCCCACTTAAAACACTACCCTCTACAGATTTCATTTGACAAACCAATCTTTTAAATTTTTCCAGTAGTACTTACTTATTCTACTATTTTATTTTTGTTTCCCTTTTTTGGTCTCCTAAAACTATCTTCTGAGAATTGGGCATGGTAGTACACGGCTTTAATCTCAGCACTGAAGAAGCAGGTGAATTTAAGGCTGGCCTGATCTACAGAGCAAGTTGCAGGCCAATCAGAGCTAAAAAAGAACAGTTGCTGAGCTGTCAAGAGCACCTACTGCTCTTACAGAGAACTCTGACAGAGGTTCAGTTCCCAGCACCCACATCTGACAGTTCACAACTGCCTGTTGCTCCAGGTCCTAGGGATCTGATGCCTTGTTCTCGTTTCTTAGGCACCACAACACACACAGCACATGCACACACATAAAGTAACTTTAATAAGGAAAAGGTATCTACTAAACCTAGGAGATGCAGTGCTAGAAGGAATATACTTCTTCCCTTTCTGGAAATATGCAGAATTAATCACGGGAGCTGGATAGAGAAGAAGCCCTTTCAAGTGTTTCTCTGTCTGCACCCAGCATTCTGCCCAGCTGCCTACTCTCTGCTGCTTCCTCCTGCAGAACGGAGGCTTTCTCAATGGCTCTCTAGACCACCACAAAGAAGGTAGGAAGCTAAAGACAAGTGCTGGACTCCATGTCCTCAGCTCCCATGAAAGGGACATTGTCCTCACTGAAAGGTCAATCACTTTTTTGTTGTTGTTGGGGTTTTTTTGTTTGTTTTCGAGACGTGATTTCTTTGTGTAATCCTGGTTGTTCTGTAATTCACTCTGTAGACCAGGCTGCCCTTGAACTCAGAGATCCCTGTGCTTCCTGAGTGTTGAGATTAAAGGCATGCGCCACCATCACCTGGTGGGGGCTTAGAATAAAGGTTTCTAAGATGTAACATATTACACATACCCACATAACTGCCTTCCTCCCTTTCAAAACAAAACAATTCAGAACTGACCAGGACATGGTGGCATACACCTTTGAATCCAGACTCGGGAGTCAGATCTCTGAGCATCAGAGGTTAGCCTGGTCTATACTGCAAGTTCCAGACTAGCCAGAGGTACATAGTAAGGCCCTGTCTCAAAAACAAAACAAACCAAAATACCAAAAAGCCCTGCAGAATTATTAAGTATTAGTCACAGATTTAAAGAAGTTCCATACAGGCGCTGGCGAGATGGCTCAGAGGATAAGAGCACTGGTTGCTCCTTTCAGAGGTCCTGAGTTCAATTCCCAGCAACCACAACCATCTGTAATGAGATCTGGTGCCCTCTTCTGTCCCACAGGGATACATGCAGGCAGAATATTGTATATATAATAAATAAATCTTTAAAAAAAAGAAGTTCCACACAAACAGAACTCCACTATACATTTATGTAACAGTAAGACAGCAATCACTGCTGTATAGCAGACAGGCTGTCCTGAACAAGACAACACACGAACAAATAAGCGCTTTCTTCACTTACCTACGGAAACAGCCAGGTCAACACTGGTGGGGAACCTACGCAAGAACTTTAACACAATCTCCAAACACCCTTCTTTGTTGAATATAGACACTGCTCTACTACTGCATTCACTATATTGAAGGGGAAAAACAAGTTTTACCGTTTATATTTTAACATTAAGAAATCAACCACAGACAACTAGGAAAAAAATAATTATGCTTTATAAAATCAATAATCGGAGTCAAAACCCCCACATTTATAAAGAAATGGCCATTCTTAGTCATAGTACACGGCAACACCAATCAGGGCTTCATCTCCATCACAGTGGGATCTTTCAGCTGATCTCTTTAGAGAAGCTTAGAGCTGGAAGAGCCTCAGAAATCATCTCATCCAACTTCCCATTCTACAAACTTAAGAAAACCCAAGACCCACAGGAGAGGCAGTACATCTGGAATCATGCGTGTTGGTGTGCTGGCACCTGGCCCAGGGCCTCAATTCCTTGTGCAAACTGTTGTTTTTCCACGATCACTTAATAATGAGTCCAAGTAAGGACAAAGGCCTCTATCACATAAAAAGCAACATTTTTAATTGAAAATCATATTTACTCACTCCTAGACTGAAATTATAATTTCATCAAGCAAAGTTTTCAATCTTCAGAGAAATTCCTCTAATAAGTAGTTTTGAAATCATAGAATTCGTTTTAAATAAAAAAAGTTATCAATACTACATATATATACATACACACACACTAAAACCAGGGTAAAAGGAATGAATAGTAGTTTTACTCGTTTCTAGAAAATAATCTCAATGTAAACATATACATAACATACTAACAGAGCAAACAGGTGACTACATTATTATACATGCTATCCAAGTAAACATATTTTCTGCTGGCTATCTAGTGGCTTCAGTACTGAGCTACAGTCAAGAAGGCAGAGCATGTATCAATACAGAAATGGAAACCGGGAAACAAAAGTCTAGGAGCTCTGATAACTATAGTGGATAACTACATGGTGAAGACGGAACTCACAGGCAGTTAAGAGAAAATATTTACTTTGGATTATAGATATATTAGGCTCTTTTCAAAGAAAATATTATTTAAACTCCCAGTTCAAGCCTCATGTGGTGGCTCACACCTATAAGTCCAGGACGTGGGAAATAGGAACAAATGGGTCAGGAATTCAAGGTCATCCTTAGCTACATAGCAAGTCCCAGGCTAACCTGGACCACACCTGTCTCAAAAAATCAAGATAAAAAGAGCTAGAAAGACGACACAGCGGTTAAGAGTGCTATTTTTGTAGAGACCTGAGTTCAATTCCCAGCACTATCATTTAGAGGCTGATAACCATCTCTAACTCCAGATTTCTGGCCTGGGAGGGTAGCAGCATTCATATGCACATACCTGCACACATATACATAACTAAAAATAATAAGTATTTTTTTAAAAAAAAAATCCAGGTTAGTAAAAAAACTACAGTGGTAGACCATGTGTTTAGTGCTTAGCAGCCATGAAATTCAGGGTTCCAAACAACCAAATTATATGACATAAAGTAAAAGATTGTCGGCAACACCCATCAGTTGCTCATGTACCATTTCTTTAGCCAGTCTGTAATCCCAAGCAGAAGACCAAGGTAAGGGGATCATGAGTTCAAAACCAGACATTACATAGTGAGACCCTGGGGTGGGGGGCGGTGAAAGAAGGGAGAGAAAAGAAAGCAAAAAACAAAAAAGGAAAAACTAAAAATAAAAGGGGGAGTCATTTTCTCAAATCTTTTGCCCATTTCTGGTGGGATGGAATATATCTACTAGTTTAAGACAAAATTACAGACAGACTCAGACTGGTATATAGGGAGCTTTTCAAGGTCTAACTCGATCTTATATTCTAAGAAACACTGCTTTTAGGTGAAAATAAGGACTATCATTCTGTGATAATCACAGATATAAAATCAGAAAAGTGCTTCCAGGCTTTCTTTCTAGCTACTGTCATTCCTAGCTGAGGTCCACTCCATCCTAACCAGCAACATGGAAAACAATGGCCTTGTTCCTACTCAATCCCAGAGCTGCTCTTGGGAATCACTTCCTATTCAAAAGCATCAGGCAATGTCTGTGGGCCTTTTTTTATTCCAGATATCAACACAGTCTGCCCTGGGCTGATGAAGCGGATGAGTCTCAAATCACCAGACATTATCACCTACTAAGTATCAGCATCACAGTTACAGGAGGTGCCTACAGCGTAACAGAAAGAGCAGCAGGCTGAGCAGCGGTGCAGTAAGATGATGTTCTTGGAAGGCTCCTTACCATATATTCCACAGCACATTCACAGCCTCGTTGGCTATGCTCTCAATGGAATTTCTGTTTGTATCAGTTTTCTCCTGTGGAGACATCTCATTTGAATCCAGTCCAGCGCTACACTGCAATCAAACATTATGATTAGCACCTTGGTTCAAAAGATTAACTAAGCAAAAAAGCTAACATTAGCAAAGAATTACAAAAGCAAAAGCACCAAAAATTACAGTGGTTAACAAACATATATGGTCATAAGCACATTTCTCAAAATGATGCATCCCTTGTGGGTAGAGAGAGAGTTCAGTTGTGACCTACTGGGCTGGCAGTGGAAGCAGAGGCAGGTGGATCTGAGTTCAAGGCCAGTCTGGTCTACAGAGTAAATTCCAGGACAGCCTGGGCTACACAGAGAAACCCAAACAAAAGGAGTATTGTGTTTGTGCAGAGGAAGGGCGTGTACTGCCCTTTCAGAAGACCTGGGTTCAGTTCCCAGTATCCATATCAGTTGATACACAACTATTTGTAACTCTAACTCCAAGGGATCTGACACCCTCTTCTAGCCTCTGAAGGCATCTGCAGACACATGACATTCACTCACACAGACACAGACATGTACACAAAAATAAACAAAATAAAATAAATACTATTCTGAGCATCTTACATATATTAAGTAATTAATCCTCACAACAAACTATTAACCTTTATCTCAACATGAGTAAGGAAATAAGATACACAGAAGCTGATGAAGATGCAGCTGAGCATATGGTGCAGTTGGGCTTCAGCTGCAGACTCTCTAGGCCTCAAAGCTGGTGCCCTTAAGCTCTGTGCAGAAATGCCTTGAGTACAGTACATGGCACTCTCCAAAGCAGGTCTTCTGAGTCTTGAACTTCTTATGGGGAGGCTACTGTCTGCATGGAAGAAGATTCTATAGCATCCCTGACCTCTGCCCACTGGATGCCAGCAGCATAGTGCCAAATGTCCCCATGGGCAAAATCACCTCCAGTACAGAATCACTACTCTAAAGGGAAAGGACTGATGTTGCACATCCAAACTGGGTCTTTTATGCAATATCAAGTGAAAACTGGCTATACATAGATAAGCGGAAGAAAGGCATGACAGACTAAGACCTATAAGAGCCCACTGTCCTTAACCAATGAGGTAAATCATATATATGAATGATGTAATATTAAGCATGAGGGTGCAATATAATCTTTATAAGTTCATATGTCTGTTTCTTGGGTGTATCATCATATAACCAGGTATAACAATACCTGCCTTGGACTTGGGATACAGTTGAATGGAAAAGCACCTGACTTTAGGTGGCACAAAGATTTGAGTTCCAGCTCCAGCACACGAAAAGAAAAGGAAAAAAGACTGTCTCATTGGACTGCTGTGAAGATTAAATTATAAACATACATAAGTGAGCGATAAAGAAATATGGAGCTTGAATTCTAACGGGGTAAGTCTGCATAGCTTTAGAAACGGCTCTTCTAATCATCATAAAGGACACAATAATAGAGATTGGTATTAGTAAAGCCTGTGTACTGTCAGTTTCCAGGAAAAGAAATGAAATTGCCACGGAAGTTTAAAGGAAACACAGGACTCATGACACAAAAGTACTGGGGGAAAAATTCACCTGCCCTTGTCTCCTAAGAGCTCCCTTCAGAAGCCATCCCTCGGGCCTCGCTGAACACCACATACCTCTTTCAGCAGTGCCACCAGAGGGGTCATGATGTCCTTAGCCACCATGTCATCACAGACTTCAAAACCTCCACAAGCACTGAGATTCCTACATAAGAAATTTAAACATGTTTTACTTTCAAGTCATAAATACAAAATAAAACTAAGCTCCCAAATGTACTGTATGTTTAATCACAGCCAAAGTTTCTGAGGAAAAAATGTATTTGTCATAAGCTGGAAAACAAGCCTACAGATTTTCAACTGTCTGCTCTTTATCACAACACATAACTTCGTTGTCTTAGTCACTATCAAGGCAACTCTTTTAAAGGAAAGCATTCAATTGGAGCTGGTTTACAGTTTCAGAGGCTTAGTCCATCATCATCATGGTTGGAATCATCATGGTGGGATGCATGGTGCTGGAGCAGTAGCTGAGAGTGGACAGAGACGCTGGCCTGGTGTGAGCTTTTTGAAACCTTGAAGCCTACAGACAGTGACACACCTCATCTATAATCCCACACCTACTCCAACAAGCCCCCACCCATTCTTTCTGATTTTTCAAGACAGGGATTCTGTCTAGCCTTGGCTGCACTAGAACTTGCTCTGTAGACAGGGTTGACCTTAAACTCACAGAGCTCCACCTGCCTCTACCTACAGAGTTCTGAGATTAATGGAAAGCACCACCATTCCTGGGCTGGCCATACCTCTTAATCCTTTTCAAATAATGCCACTCCCTGGTGACTAAGCAATTAAACATATGAGCCTGTGAGAGCCATTCTTACATCAACCCACCATATCCCAACTAACAGAATTCTCTGTAATTGCTACTGATTGTATTGATACATATATGCATTATTTGGTTAATAACAATCAACAGATTTTTCTCCAGGGACAGGGTTTCCCTGTGTAGCCTTGGCTGTCCTAGAACTTGCACAGTAGACCAGACTGGCCTTGAACTCAAGTGATTGGCCAGACATCTGTCTCTCAAGTGGTGGGGTTAAAGGCATGCACAACTACACCAGGCAATAAACAAGAGATTATTATCAGAAACCTTCCTCAACAGACCTAAGATTTACTAAGGCCAGAAATTATGTCTGTATTCCCCACTACACCATTCTCCAAGACCTAGTCCAATGACTGGCACACAGGCACTCCATCGCGGCTTACCTAACTGAAACAATACACACAGCCAAATCTGTGAGAGTACAAAAGTTAAGGTCCTGCCCCCTCTACAGTTCACTCTCTGCATAGCCATCAGAGTGGCTTTTTCAAAAGGCAGACTTCATCACTCTGGTTTATAATAAATTCTTCAATTCAGCAGCCGCAGCAACTATAATCGCCACCTCCCCCTCCCCCCCCAGCTCCCCCCCCAGCCACATTAACTTCTGTGCAGTGTCTATCCGCCCTCGGCCTCACTTCTCTGGCATGGCTCTTCCTCCCATACCGAATGCTCTCACCCTATTTTCCCATGTCCGGTTCTCCGGTCCTCTGGTCTCCGTTTATAAATGCCATCTAGAGGACACCCCAGTGCAACTCCCCTAGCCCCTCGTTTACACAGCAATTCTCATTAATACCAGTTGACTTTTTGCTAGTTTCCAGACACCCTCTCAATGGAGCTCCTGCAAAGACAAGGATCTTGGCTGGCCTATTAACATCCTGCATGCTGAAATATCGGTATACTTAGAGCCATCCAGTCAGGGACCCTATGGCGCGCTTTGGAAGGGAAAAATGCATCAGGTTTGAGGACAGATGAAGTAGCCAGGTGTATACAAGCAAGGTGCGTGATCTGTGGCTCCCGGGGTCCTTCGGAACCCGAACTCCTATCTCTATCCTCTGCAAACCTGAGATCACAGGAAGGTTTTTCTCTCCGCATTAGTAGAGAACGCAGCGGGAAAGGGTGTGCTGGGTTTGTTTGCTCGCAGGGACACCGTCTCGGACCCTCTCCGACTCACCTCAGAGCTCCGGCCGCCGTCTCCCTGACCGCCAGACTGGGGTCCAGCAGCAGCGGCCCGAGCCGGCGGACAGCATCGCGGCGCGCCAAGTCTGGCAGCGCCGGCCGCTGCTGCACCAGCCGGGCCAGCCCCGCGCAGGCGCACTCGCGGACCTCGGCGCTCGGGTGCTGGAGCTGCGGGAACCAAGATGTCAGAGGTGGGCAGTGAGCACGCGCGCCGCAGCCCCGCTCCCGCGGACACCCTGCCGCAAGCCGCCCCGAGCCCGGTCGAGCCATCGACCCACCTTTTCCAGAAGCTCCGCCGCTGGCCCGTCGTCCTCCTCGTCTTCGGTCCCGTTCGCCACGGCCGCCGCCTCGGCCTGACAGCTACCAGTAGGGGAGAACTGAGGTCTCTTGAAGCGCTTCGTCCGACTCTTACCCATGGCGACGGAGGCCGCGGGGAGAGACCGGGAGAGGAAGATAGCAACAGACGATGGGGGCCGCAGGGCCCAACGAACACTTCAGTCTCCGGCACTACCTGGCGTCCTTCCTAAGCTGGACGGGGCTGACGGCCTGGGCACACATGGAAAAGCTACGCGCCTGCGCACGGCGCGTCGGGAGCGAGGAGAGGGCGGGCATAGGGAGTGCGCGTGCGTGTAAAGCGGTGTGGGCGGGGCCACTCCTGACAGGGGGTGGAGCACTGGCTTTTCCTGGGAATATTAACACACCCACTCCACCAGAGAAATTCAAGGCTTCTAATCCAACTGTTCCAGAGACCCGTTCTATCTCAGTGTAACCTAGTCACAAAGACGGGACTGTCTACCAAAAAGGATAACATTTCTTACTATGCCATGTTTAGGATATAATCACATCAGTGAAGCCTCTCAACCTTAAGGTGCAAAGAACCCATGGAGCTACCAAATATATATCTTATTTCCTTGATCACTTACCTGGACACAAACTTCCTGCCATACCCATAGACCAAAGTAGTCTTCGCTTGTCTTGATCATGTGGCCTCTCCATGTCCACCCTATGAACTTTTCAAAATATTCTTCCATGGTTATTATATTCATTGTCCTCAAAACTTCTCAGTGGCTTCTCTTCCTCGGGATAGTTTTCAAAAATTTAGGCTAGGCTGCTTCATCTCACTTCACTCCTGTGTCCTGATCCCTTTAATAATGTTCTTTAGGGGCTGGAGATGTGGCGCAGCAGTTAAGAGCACTGATTGCTTTTCCAGAGGACCTGGATTAAATTCCAAGCACCCACATGGCAGCTCACAGCTGTCTGAAAATGCAATTTCATAAGATCTGACACCTTCACACCAATGCACATAAAATAAAGTTAAATAAATCATTTTAAAAAATTAAAAAAAAATGTTCTTTAGGGCCCAGGGTTTTACATAAGCCTCTTTTCCCCAACCTCCTGAATCAGTGGACACAAGAGAATTTCTTTTTTTGGGGGGGGGGGTTGAGACAGGGTTTCTCTGTGTTGCCCTGGCTGTCCTGGAACTCACTCTGTAGACCAAGCTGACCTCAAACTCAGAGAGATCCATCTGCCTCTACCTCCTGAGTTCAGGGACTTAAAGTGAGCCGCCATGTCTGGTTAAGAGGCATTTCTTTATAGGTACCTCTTCTGACTTCAGTCAGAGATCTATCTTGAGACACATCTGTTCTTTTGCTTCATAGCACAATTAAGAATTGTCACCTAAACTAGGCGGTGATGGCGCACACCTTGAATCCCAGCACTCAGGAAGTAGAGGCAGGTGGATGTCTGTGAGTTCGAGCCAGCCTGGTCTACAGAATGAGTTCCAGCACAGGTTCCAAAGCTACACAGAGAAACCCTGTCTCAAAAACACAAAAAAGTCACCTTCTGCTTCTATATGTAGCGGCACAACTGCTGTCTTCCGAGATGGACAGTTACATCTAGTAAGGACATGATCCCATTCCCATACATCACTGTCCTCCCAACACTAACTGCCGCCCGGCTAAAATAAAAAATTAAACCAGGCAGTGGTGGTGCATGCCTTTAAATCCAACACTTGGGAGGCAGAGGCAGGTGGATGTCTGTGAGTTTGAGGCCAACCTGGTCTACAAGAGCTAGTTCCAGGACAGGCTTCAAAGCTACAGTACAGCCGGGCGATGGTGGCGCACGCCTTTAATCCCAGCACTCGGGAGGCAGAGGCAGGCGGATCTCTGTGAGTTCGAAACCAGCCTGGTCTACAGAGCTAGTGCCAGGACAGGCTCCAAAGCCACAGAGAAACCCTGTCTTGAAAAACCAAANAAAAAAAAAAAAAAAAAAAAAAAAAAAAAAAAAAAAAAAAAAAAAAAAAAAAAGCTACAGTACAGAAACCCTATCTTGAAAAAGAAAAAAAAAATCCTGTCTGAAGGAAGTAGGGGCACAGCCTTTAATCTTAGCACTTGGGAGGCAGAGGTGAGTGGATCTCTGAATTCAAGGCCAGCCTGGTCTACAGAGTGAGTTCCAGGATAGCCAGAGCTACATAATGGGACCATGCCTCATAAAAATTGTGGGGACGGTATTATCCTGAGGCTGGAGAAATGGTTCAGCACTCTTGGAGAGGACAGTTTCAATCCCCACCACCTACATGGTGGCTCATAACCATATGCAACTGCAGTCCCAGGAAGTCTGATATCCTCTTTTGGACTCTGTGGGCACCAGATAGACATGTGGTATACGCGCAGGCAAAACATAAATACCTAAAGAATTGAAAATAATTATGGCTGCTTGCTTTGCACTGGATGGGTGGGTGGGGGACAACATCCCTGTAATCACCCTAAATCAGAAACTTAGGACACTGAAGGATTGCCTGAGCCCAGGAATTCAAGATTGACTTATGAAACAGTGAGGCCTGGTCTCAAAACGAACATCTACAGTACAAAACAAGACACAAGAATGAATAGAAAAACAGAAAAGAGGAAAGCTCAAACTTCTGGCACTGTAGCAGGATGCTGCTTCTTAGAGCCAGTGGGCTCTAAGCACCACGTTTATTTATATAGTCAGATATAACTCTTCTAGGAGCCAGGATCTTATCAAACACTCAAACTTCCCTGTCCCCATTACTAAGGGTCTTAAATCTTCTTCAGCTTTACATTCTTGGAGGAAATTCCCAATCTAGGCCTGTAAGAGCAACATGACATAACCTGCATCTCCTTAGTAAAAACCAAGCAATATTAGACCACGATGAATAAGACATGAGAAGGCTAATAGTCTAGAATAGTACTGGCAAGTATGTTTGGTCTACAGGACAGAGTTACAGTAAGACAGCTAGGAGCTAGAGATGGCTCAGCGGGTAAGAGCAGTAAGAGCACTGGCTGCTTTTAAAGAGGTTGAGGTTCAATTCCCAGTCCCCACATGGTGGTTCATCACCATCTGTAACTCCAGTTCCACTGTTTCTGATGCCCTTTCCTTAACTGCACAGGCAAAAGGCATGTAAGTGGTGCTCAGACATACATGAAGGCAGAACACTCATACACACACACACAAAAAAGTAAAATTTCTTATTTGGAATTAGCTTGTATCTAATATACAGAATACATTTACATATTTTTTAGTTGCAGACACAATAAACCAAATAAAAACTCTAATCACTGGTTATATATAAAATATTTATTTTTTGCACATATTTACCTACAGAATGTACAGAAAATAACACAATGCAGAACATACAGAATACCCTCTTAGAGAATTCTTAGAAGCAGAGGGTTTTATTGCTGCAATTCAAAGAATACAATTTATTGAAAGGAAAGTCAATATGAAAAAGTATTAGTTAAATGGCAACTTTAATTCAATGGTTTTGTCCTATCATTCAAATTTAGCTTCATATTGGATGAAATTTAAAATATTGCTCATGAAATAATTTAACCTTTTCAAAATCTTCTAATAAACAGGTAAAAAGGCACCACTAGTCCATTAAGTATTTACAGCAATCCCAGTTTCATTTCAAGGGCTACGAAGTACACGTTGCTGTTGCGCATACACAGTATGTCATCACGACTCTCCAGCAGTGAGGACTGCAGGCTCTGGCTTGGGATGTGGTTCCGGTGTTAGTGGTGATGGACTGGGCTCATCAGCTACACCAGGACAGTACTGGTCTATCACATCTATCTCAGCATAAAATCCAGTCACCTAAAATAACGACTGTCAAATTCCCAGGCAACACATAATTTAACTTGTACATTCAGAAGACTTTGGGGTGTTTTTATAAATTCTTTTTTAAAAAAGTAATTTAGTGTTAAATGAGAACAATTTACTGAAAAATATAACAATAGTTGCCAAAATTCAGTATTGGGCTTAACAAAAATTGTTGAAACATGTATAAAATTTCAACATAACGGAGATGAGGTTTTCTCAGTCTAAGTGGAGCCTGGTATTTCCCGCAGCACATGGAAGGAGGCGCTGAGAATGAAAGGCACACATAGTAGCCAGGTTTAAGGAGCCGTGGAGATGCCAAGCAGATGGTTTCTGAAATACTGGTGCAGGAGAGCAAAGTCCAAACATTTTCCTCTTGGTTTAACATTGGCGTTGATTTGCTATTTACAGTAGTTTGCAAAAATACATTATAAAAACTGAATGAGGTTTGGTTTCTAAGTTTAACTTAGTAACATACACACATACTTCACCTGCAGAACTCTGCAGGAGCTGAAGTACTAAAGTGACACTAACACTGAACACAGGTAACCAAAGGTACTGAAGCACTGAGCGCTCAGTCATCTTCATTGAGACAATCTGGGCAAATATTGCACGCTTCTTGTCAGTTGTTGCTAAACCATCACATATCCAATTCCAAAAGGAATCCTTGGTGGCGTTTTGCTCTATCACTTACTTGAAAGAAAGACTGGTTTAGGTTCCCTAGCAATAGTGCAGATTGTCATTGAACGTGAGGTCTAGGTTTCAAAATTAGCTTTCCTGTCTGTAAAAAAGGAAAAAAGAAAAAGTCAATTCACAGTTCTATTAAAAACACCAGCAGTTATTTACAGACCTTAAAGGGAACTGGAGGGCCATGGTTTAGCACTTGCTCCCTGCCAAGCTTGATAACCCGCGTGCAACCCCCAGAACCAAAACGGTAAAAGCAGACAACTACTGCACATCTCTCTTTCCCACTGGCACCATGGCATACGGTGTGTGCATACTTGGGTGCCTATGCGCACAAACACACATGAACAGTCATTCAATAAATATGTAAAACTTCTGTTAAAGGGCATCTAATGGAACCAGTGAGATGGCTCAGTGGGGAAAGGCTCCTGCTGACAGGTCTGACAAAATCAGTTCAGTTCCCAGGACCCAAAGTGGAAGGAGAAAAAAGAGATTTGTGAGAGTTGTCCTCTCATCTCCCCTGCTTGGATGACATAGTAAAATCCAGGCCAGCCTGTCTCAAAATTAAAAATAATAATAATAAAAAATAAAATAAGAAAGATTCAATTGTCAACCCCACCAATTTGTTTGGCACCCCTGACTGCAGTCCTGGCTGGTTTAGAACTTGCTATGTAAACCAGGCTGGTCTCTTCCTCCTGAGTGCAGGGGTTAAGGGTGTGTGCCAACAAGCCTGACTAAGAGATTTCAGGTATAATCTTGTTTGGTTCAGATAAGGAATTGCTATGGAGTCCAGGCTGGCCTTCACCCCTTTACTGATTTTTGTTTTTTGGTGGCAGTGGGTTTTTGTTTTGTTTTGAGACAGTATTTTTGTTTTGTTTTGTTTTGTTTTTTTTTTTAGACAGTATTTTTATCTTCAGGCTAGTCTCAAATTTGTATGTAGCTAAGGGAGAGCCTTAATCTTTGATTTTCCTGCTTCCACCTCCCAAGTGCTGGGATTACAGGTGTAAACCATGCCCGGTTTCACAGGGTAAAACCCAAGGCTTTACACGTGTTAAACAAGCACTCAGTTACAACTCCCGAATGAGCTACACCCAAGACCTTGGCTTCACACTCTCTTCTCTTGCCTCAGTTCCCTAGTACCGAGATTACAGGTGTATGCCACCAAGCCTGACCCACAGGACCCAAAGGTCTGTTTTTCTAAAACTAAACAGGTCCACTAAGCATTTTTACTATTTTGAAATAGGGTCTCACTATGTAGATTAGGGTGGCCTTGAATTTGAAGTAATCCTCTTGCCTCCTGTGGGCAGAGATTATAGATGTCAACAACATACCTGGCTACAGGTATATTCTAATGAAAAAATACTTACATCATCACAAGACATATTGTATTCTGCTAGTATCGTTCGGCATCGAGCAGCTATTCTGAATTATTGTGGTCAAAGGAAAATTGCCAATGCGAAGCAAGCATCTCTTATGGGTTAGACGTGAAATGTTGCCCCCAAGGGCTCATGTGCTAAAGGCTAGATTGAGGTAAAGGTTAAAGGTTAGCCATCGGCATGTTGAGGTAACTGAATAACGAAGGGACAAACTTCCTCAATAGATAAATCCACCTATGATTTCATAGCTAAGGGGCGTGGAGCCTAGTCAGAGATGTAGGTCACCAAGGGGGTAACTTTGAAAAGCATATTTTGTTACTGAACCTTCACTGTGTCTGGCCACCATGAGGTGAGTGGGTTTGTTTTACCCCACGCTTCTTGCCATGATGTGCTGCCTTACCATGGCCAAAACACAACAGAGCAACCAAGCATGGACTGAGCCCTCCGAAATCATGAGCCATGACAAATCTTCTCACATATTTTGTCTTGGGGTTGGAATGTGATTAACAAGGCTTCTAACAACCACTTAGATAACATGGAAGGTTCTTTAGCTTAGTTCAGAGGACAAAATTAAACTCCAGGTAAAGGATACATTGATGGTGCAACTACTCTTTTGTGTATGCCAGCAAAGAACAAGCCTATTAGAGTTATACAGCTAATTGTGAAAAATGGATGATTCCATAAGGACGTGAAGAAGGACACCTGTAAGAGAAAAGTGTGAGATTAAGAATCTTAGGGCCTACACAGATATGCACAATGTTTTATCACGTCAACTACAGGGTGAAGACCTCCAACAACTCTACTCTTATTGCTGTGCTATGATAACAGAACACATGCTCTATCTTCTTTGTATGGCGGGATTGCACAGCATCGTCATCCATGCCAAACTCTAGGCCACTTCAAATTCATTCCTATAATCAGAAAACCACCCCACCAAAAAAATCCTCAACTTTCTGTTCAATGAATGTAGATTAGGCCTTTAATGTCTTCTTCCCCCGAACCCCCGACAGGGTTTTTTGGTTTAGTCCTAGCTTTCCTGGAACTCTCTGTAGACCAGGCTGGCCTTGAACTCAGAGGTACACCTGCCTCTGCCTCCTGAGTGAGTGCTGCGATTAAAAGCAGTGCCACCCCTGCCCTGCTGGAGGCCTTTAGTCTCAATGAAAACACAGATTAAATCTGATTTAATTATTTCCCCGTCAAAAAAGCTTCAAGGCTAGGAACAGTGTCGGTAATGAAACTACCTAATTTCAACGCTCAGGAGGTAGAGGCAAGTGGATCTCGTGAGTTCAAGGCCAGCCTGGGCTAATAGCTGTATAGTGAGACTTTGTTTCAAAAAACTGAAACCAACAAAAGCTACCTTAAGAAAGTGAGGCTAGCTCTGTCATTCACAACCAAGTCCCAGACTAATCTTGATCTCCCGTCCCACCCTCCACACAAATGCCAACTTCCCTATTAGCTTAATTTCTACAACGCCTTCATTACCTTTGCTTGAAATGAATAAATAATGTTTATTTGAATTTTTTTTGTTTTTTGTTTTTTTGAGACAGCTTTGGTGCCTGCCCTGCCTTGTAGACCAGTCTGGCCTTGAACTCACAGAGATCTGTCCACCTCTGCTTGGGATTAAAGGCATGCGCCACCACCGCCTGGTTTATTTGAATTTTTAAAAATGAAGCTGTTTTAAAGCTTCTTGAAAAATGAAATAAAAAATATTAAGTAAAAAAAGTTTCTTTTATGCCGGGCGATGGTGGCGCACACCTCTAATTCCAGCACTCGGGAGACAGAGGCAGGCGGATCTCTNAAAAACCAAAAAAAAAAAAAAAAAAAGTTTCTTTTGAAGTTATTAGAATTGTGGTGGCCATGGACACTGAAGCAACAAAAACTGGTTAGTAGGAATCTGTAAAGATCTAGAGAGAAAGACTGAGAGAGAAAGAAAGGACTTCCTTCAGATCTGGGCATATTGAAATGACTATAAAAAAATCTGGAAATGCACAACTCTAAGACTATGTAGAGTGACAAGAGTCCAGGATCCATACTAGAACAAGAGAGGGCACAAAAAGCAGAAGGCTTGGAAATGGAAACATAGCAAAGTAAAAAAATAAACATGTAGCCTGTCTAGAAAAAGAAAGTAAACGGATTGGTAAGTACATAGGAAAAACACTGGAGGGAAGCACAGTACTTTCTCCACAGGAGAGATCTCACGGATTTATGATGGAAAGCTAAACACACACACGCACACACACATGCAAGACAAAGAAATGGACTAGGCATATAATTCAACAAGGACAAATGAAAGATCAAGGCTTAAAACACCAGGAGGGAAATATTTCTGAGATGAGGTGATGCTGAAGACAAGCTAAAGTTCCAGAGGACTTCCTTTTCTTTCTGTTTTGGGAACAGGATCTTGCTACATAGCTCCTGCTGACCTGCTACTTACATGGCAGCCTAGAACTCATAGTATCTCCTATGATTTAGCCTCCCAAGCAAAGGGAACATAGGCATAAGCCCCCACGCTAGCCTCTGATGTGGGAGTGATTTCTTATTAATAAAGAAACTGCCTAGGCCCCTTGATAGGCCAACCCTTAGGTGGGTGGAGTAAACAGAACAAAATGCTGGGAGAAAGAAGCTGAGTCAGGAGTTGCCATGATTCTCCCACTCCAGACAGACGCAGGTTAAGATCTTTCCTGGTAAGCCAGCTCGTGGGCTACACAGATTATTAGAAACGGGTTAGATTAATATGTAAGAGCTAGCCAATAAGAGGCTACAGATAACGGGCCAGGCAGTATTTAAAAGAATACAGATTCTGTGTAATTATTTCGGGGTAAAGCTAGCCGGGTGAAGGAATGTAGCCCGCCGCTCCTACTACAACACGCCCCTGAAGAACTATCGCTTTACAATCTCTGAGCTTTAACTGGCCAGCAAGATGGTTATATAGGTAAAGGTACTTGCCACCAACTCTGATAACCTGAGTTCAATCCCCAGGACCCACATGGTAGAAGAAGAGAGCTAATTCCCAAAGTGTCTTCCGCCTTCCACAAGAGGAGCACACACACACACACACACACACACACACACACACACTATA
>NW_026068054.1:1195936-1210091 GCF_014885135.2 Alexandromys fortis | reverse complement strand
TATATATGTAATTTAAGGAATCTGAGGGGGGTTTGTTTGTTTGTTTTTTGGAGACAGGATCTTTCTGTGTATCCTTGGCTACCCCAGAACTTGCTCTGTAAACTAGGCTGGCCTCAAACTCAAGAGACCCTACTGCCTCTGCCTCCCAAGTGCTGGGATTAAAGGTGTGGCTGAAAATCTGAGCTTCATTCCTACAAGATGGCTATGTGCCTGGACAGTGTTAGCACATACAGTACTTTGTAAATGTGTGTATAGTCTGTTTGTGCACTCACTTGTTCCTCTATTACTTCCACCCTATTTTTTAGGATAAGGTCTCTCACTGAACCTGCAGTTCACTGATTGGCTGAACTGGCCGACTAGCAAGCTCTGGGATCCTTCTATGTCATCAACCCTGTCCTCCCCCAGCTCTAGGGTTACAGACACGGACTGCCACATCTGGTTCCACGTGACTGTAGGAATTATGAACTTGGGTCCTGATGCTTACACAGCAAATACTCAAATCATTTCTCCAGTTTTGATATTTTATAGTCTAAAAATAGTTTGTCATTTTACTGTTGCTATTTAGCAACAATGTCTCACCATGCAGCCCAGGTTGGCTTCTATCACTCAAATGTCCTGGTTCAGTCTCCCATGATGTCAAGATTACAGAACTGCACCCCTGGCTTTATGTTCTTACTTTAACTAGGGCAGTTGTACTAGCCTCCTTCCTTCCCTCCAGGGCGACAACCAATGACATCTAAACAGCAGTTTCTTCTTTCAGAAGTTTGCAGTATCTTTGTACTCCCTGGCTCTTGTATTCGTACCTTCTGCTTCAGACACAATTGCTGGTTAGAACTTTCATCAGGCTTGGGTTATTAAACACTGAAGTAAAAAGAACCAACCCTAAGGCTAAAAGCTATCTTCTCACCTAATTTAGAAATTATATTAACTACACAGTTTTGGGCCTATTTCCGATTACATTTAATTCTTCGTTTTATTAAGATCTCAACTAGCTGAAATCAGCTTATATTTTTCTCAATTAGAAGTAGACTCATTTCCCAAGATAGAACTTTTTTAATCTTCTTGCCAGCCTCATTCTACCCTCCCCTACAGATGAGTACCAAGTACAGCCTTCAGATCAGATTTTATAAATGAACTCACAGGAGAGTGTCCTGTCTGCCACAAAACCCCTTCTATTCCAACAACATCCTCCCCTGCTTCCTGTCCTTTTCCATCTCCCCTCAGTGAGAGTCCGGCGGGGGGGGGGGGGGGGTGCATCCTAAACAACCCACTGGCTGTCTGAATTGCCAACCAGATTGATGAAAAAGCCTTATCATTGGGCTTCCCCTTCTGTATAACTTAAAAAGTAGAACATAAATCTACAGATGTAGTCTACTTAATTATAACTACAGCCAGATGGTGCACTTTAATCCTAACACTCAGGAGGTAGAGGCAAGAGATCACTGTGAGTTCGAGGCCAGCCTGGTCTACACAGCAAGTTCCAAGACAATCAGGGCTGTTACACAGAGACACATTTTCATTCTCAAAAATAAAAAAAAAAAGGAGAGCCTATTTTTAAGAAAATCATAAGACTGAACTTATAGCTGGAGAGAGGCGATGAAAGAGAAGCCTGAGACTAGCCCAGTGTGGGGGTGTGTACCTAGAATCCTGAGACTAGCCCAGTGTGTGTGTGTGGGGGGGTGTACCTAGAATCCTGAGACTAGCCCAGTGTGTGTGTGTGGGGGGGGTGCACCTAGAATCCCAGTATTCGGAAGGCAGAGGCAGAGGCAGGTGGATCTCTCTAAGTTTGAAGTTAGTTTGGTCTATACAGCTACATAGTGAGACCTTGCCTTGAAGGAAAAAAAATAAAAACCAAAGAAAGAAACAAAACAAAAGAATGAAAAACACAAAACTGCAGATTTTCTTTTTTTTTTTTCTTTTTTCTTTTGGTTTTTTTTGAGACAGGATTTCTCTGTAGCTTTGGAGCCTGTCCTGGAACTCCCTTTGTAGACCAGGCTGGCCTCAAACTCACAGAGATCCTCCTGCCTCTGCCTCCCAAGTGCTGGGATTAAAGGCGTGCGCCACCACTGCCCTGCCAGATTTTCTAATAAAAAAAGATTGAACTTGAAACGAAAGTACAAGAAGAGGTGGAAACTTCAGAAACATTTCATCAAATAATTCTTCCAGAGCTAACATTATGAGATCTGATTTTGCATTTGGTACGGCGAAGCTTGTGCAGTGCCCAGCGGGAGTCCTCTCGGTGTTCTCCATATTAAACTACAGGCATAAACCGTGGAAGGAACAATGTGGAGAAAGAAAAGCTTTGCTGATTCGAGGAGCTGGCACTCTCTCTTCAATGACAATGAAAACACAAGGAATTAATTGTGACTCCAAAGATCAGGTCACCTAGAGATCAACTTATAACTCAATTCTGTCCACTTCACTGAGTTACGTGGCCTAGAGATCAGTGACTTGGTTCCTCCCTGATATTGGCCACCTGGTCTAATCTGTTTACCAGTGACATTTGTCTTTGTATCCTTTTCCTGGCATTTCAAATGCTTTATGGGATGCAGAAAGGTATTAAATAATTTACTAAATTACAGTATTTAAAATCTGGTACTGAACCAGGTAGTGTGGCACACACCTTTAATCCCAGCACTGAGGAGGCAGAGGCCAGTGGATCTCTGTGAGTTCGAGGCCAGCCTGGTCTACAGAACTTGTTCCAGGACAGCCAGGGCTACATAGAAAAATTATCTCAAAATAAACAAACAAACAAAAACAAAAATAAAGATAACTAACTCATAAAGTCAGCTAGAGCTTTACTTAAGCAAACAATTACCGAGCATGTCATTAATACGAGATTAAAGTCATTAGTAGCAGGCACAGGCAGGTTGGCATCGTATTTCATTATTAGCATCATACATCTAGTATCTCATTTAATCTGCTAAAGGTTTTAAAACAAAGTGTCTACCTTTTGTGTCTCAGGATCTATTAGCCAGTTCCAGGCACCAGTAGCTGTGCAGACAGACACCACTATAAGAAGCACTGGTGGAAGATAAACAGAAAATTAGTAAGCAAACACACCCTTCATCCCTTCACGTCTTGATACCCCTTCCATCGTTCCTGACAGACACAGCCAAAGAATGCAGCACTTGGTCAAACAGAGCAATGACTGGGCTCAAGAGTCAGACTTGCCATCTTGAGGAACTCTCTTCAACATTCTGAACCCTGGGAATGGGAGATTACAGCAACTTCTTCTTGGTTAGGATTCACGAGAATGAAGTCTAAAACTTAAAACCAAGAATCTCAAGCTAAGACTCAATGTTACAGAGCTTTCACTGTGGTTTTGCAGATCCTGTAAGCTCTCACTGAAAAGAGAAAGCCCTCCCATTTTCTAATGGGAGCACACAAAGGCCCCTTTCCTAGCCACACTGCAGTCCTGCTGAGTTAAACAAAGGGCAGTGTTGGAGTCACTGAGTGTGATGTCACTGGTGAGCAGACCAGTCAGTACTGGTTTTTAAAAGGGGAGTAAAGAAAGGACTTAAAACTGGGCGGTGGTGGTGCCTGCCTTTAACATTAGCACTGGGGAGGCAGAGGCAGGAGGACCTCTGTGAGTTCGAGGCCAACCTGGTCTAAGAGTGAGTTCTAGGACAGACTCCAAAGCTACACAGAGAAACCCTATCTCGAAAAATAAAAAAAAGAAAGGACTTAAAGAAATTTCTAAGGCTAGTAGAAACCAGAAAGGGTTAAGTTTTTTTCCCACTAAGCTTTTTTTTTTTTTTCAAATTCTACATTTGTTCAGTTGTGTGTGTGTATGTATGGCATGTGTGTGTATGTGTGTGTGCGCCATGGTGCACATGTCAAGGTCAGAGGTACTTGTGGGAGCTGGTTGTCTCCCTACACCAGATGGCTCCTGGGAATTGAACTCAAGTCATCAAGCTTGGCAGCAATCACCTTTACCTGCTTAGCCATTTGCTAGACACCCCTACCTTTTAAAATCTAAATAAATTATAAATTGAAGAATAGATAATATTAATAAAAAAGAACAAAAGGATATTGTGACTAAGCAAATGCTGTGGGACAATAGTCTGTACCCTGTCACTTGCAATATTTTTAATAAAATGCTGACTTGCCAGTAGCCAGGGTGACGGCGACCAGGCAGGAAGTAGAAGCATGGCAACAAGAATTATGGGAAGAGGAAAGTTTCAGTCTGCAGTTTTGACCCAGATGCAGAGGAAGCAAGATGTGTCTGCCTCACCAAAAAAGGTACCAAGTCATGTGGCTAACACAGACAAGAATTATGGGCTAATATAAGTTATAAGAGTTAATAATAAGCCTGAGATACTAAATCTCAGAGTCCAGCTTCCCACAGCTAGTCCAAAGCTGAGTGGTATACACATCTGTGGTCCCAACAATGGGAAGCAGAAGTAGGAGAGTCACTTGAGCCTAGTAATTGGAGGCCAGCCTGAGTAAGATAGCAAGATCCCATATCCAAAAAGATAAGGAATGGAGGGAGGAGGGGAAAAAAGACAATTTGTCTCAATATAGATGAGCAGAACATTCTCTTGGCTATATCAATGTTTTTATATCTGATCACATTTCCCATTCTGCCCCTTCCTGGGAGCAATAACTAGAACTCATTCAAATCATACTGTGTAGCCTTCACAATACTTAGGAATAGGAATACGCAGTAGTAAGGTAAAAGTCTTTTCTGGGTCAGGCTCCAAAGTATACCATTAGGCTGTATTAAACATCAACTAAGGAGGTATCAAGATGGCTCATCTGACAACAGGGCTTGCCATCAAGTCTTGTAACCTGAGTTCAATTCCCAGGACTCACAAGGTGGCTGGAGAAAACTGTCTCCCACAAATTGTCCTCTGACCTCAACATGGGCTGTGGCATGTTAGTGAACCTGTATGCAAGCACACATGCCAACAATATATGCAATATAATATTTTTAAAAAATATATTAAAAGAAATATCATAACCTTTGCTTTTTAAGTATCTGTGTAATTCTATATGTATGTACCTGCGTGTATATGGCCTGCATAGGTCAGAGGATTGTGAGTCACCATGTTGATGCTCAGAACCAAACTCAGGTCCTCTGCTGAGCCATCTCTTCAGCCCTGTTTTAATCTTATAAGTATAACTGAATGATTTCTTTTTAAAGCAAGAGCTTTGTAGATGCTAAGCACATAGTCTACCAGAGTCATCCTCAAGTCAAAATATGATTTTTCTTTTTTTGAAAAAGATTTATTATCTTAAATTATGTCTATTTGTATGTGTGTATCCATACAGGCTTGTGCAGATGTCTGCAGAATATAAAGAGGGTGTCGGATCCCCGGACTGGAGTTACAGGTGGCTGCCATGAGTTCTGGGAACGGGACGAGTCCTCTACAAGATCAGGATGCTCTCTCAATCACCAGCTCCAAAACAGGATTTTTCTTAACAAAATTATATTTCAATAGCTTGTAGGCAAATTGTGTTTTACTGGGGGTTTTTTGTTTTGTTTTGTTTTGCTTTTTCCTTCAAGACAGGGTAACTCACTCTGTAGACCAGGCTGGCCTTGAACTCAGGAGCTGTGCCTGCCTCTCTCCAAAGTACTGGGACCCAAGGCATACAGCACCACCAGCGAGCTGTTTAATTTACTGTATGAGACAGAGTAGCTCACTGAATCTGAAGCTCACTAGCTACTAACATTTTTATTGAGTGTTTTTTATCAAAGTTATAACATTTAATAAAAACATGTATCTTGGGCTGGAGAGGTGGCTCAGCAGTTAAGAGCACTGGCTGCTCTTCCAGAAGTCCTAGGTTCAATTCCCAGCACCCACACGACAACTTACAACCCTCTGTAACTCCAGTCCTAGAGATCTAGTGCCCTTTTCTGGCCTCTTTGGACATTGCACACACACATAGTAACACAGATATACATGCAGGCAAAAAAAGAAAACAATTATACACATAAAAATATGATTTTTGGTTTTTTTTTGGCTAGACAGTCCAGCAGATAAGAGCACTTTCTGTTCTCACAGAGAACCTGGGTTCAGTCCCCAGCACCCACACAGTGAGTGGCTTACAATCACTAGAGACTCCAGTTCCAGGGTATATGGTACCCTCTTCTGGATTCTGCAGGTACCTGGCATGCACACACGTATATGCAGACAAAACACTAATATACTTAAAACTTTTTAAAATATGTATGTATTTTCACAGAAAAATAAAAATTCAGCCAGGCAGTGGTGGCACACACCTTTAATCCCAGTACTTGGGAGGCAAAGGCAGGAGGATCTCTGTGAGTCCGAGGCCAGCCAGGTCTACAGAACAAGTTCCAGGACAGGCTCCAAAGCTACACAGAAACCTTGCCTCGGAAAAAAAGAAAGAAAAGAAAAGAATTAAAAAAAAAATCAACCATATAAAATAGTCTGTCCTTTTAGGGTAGCCAGTTATATTTTTTTTTCTTTAAAAAATCATTTGTTGTGCATGTAAATATGCATGACATGTACAGGCACAAATGCATGTGGAGGTCAGAAAACTCCGTGGAGTCCATCTTTCGTTGGCCATTTAAATGGCTTCTGAGGATGAAACTGAGGTCTAAACTCTACTGCATGCACCCAGGCCATCTTGCTAGTCCATAATTTTCTTTTCTTAAGCATCTCTTTGTAATACATTGTTGACTGTGTTAAGTAGCATATTTAAAAGGTGTCTAAACACAGAAATCTGATAGCTGAGTAAAAAAAGCCTTTATTAGTCCAAAGTATGAAATAAATTAGTAATAAAGTTATCAGCGGCACCTCCTTTTCCCCTAGAAAGCATTCGGCAACTTACTTCTCCAGCGTCCAGTGGCAGGTTGCAAGCAATGAATATACTCAGTAAGTCTTCTTTCGAAAGCCTTGAGATCTAGGCAAAGAGAATTCAGTTCTCTACCTACGCTTTCCAGTTTGAACTTATTAAAATGAAATTTTATGTCAATAACGGCTACAGGCCTTACACATCCAATCCCATACGTCATGCCCTCTTTGCTTATGATGACAGTTTTATGGACACAACAAAACATCACTTTGCTTTCATTCGAGCTTCTGGAAACCAGTTGGTCTACATTTAGAAGCTTGAAAAATAGTATAAGGAAGACCAGCCGGAGCCAAAAGCTGGAATCGGGGAGCTGCAAATAAAAGGAGCAAAATCCAGCTGCGTTCTGATTCTGTGCAACCACGAACTTTCTGTTGAAACATCAAAACCCATGAGGGTTGCAATTATCTGATTCAGGCCCTAGCTCTCATCATTAATGGATGGCTCTGTAGTATGGGACAGATAACGGTTGTACAAAGACACTCCCTCCCCTCCTCGGAACGAGTGACCGGTGATCGTCCCGGCAGCAGCGAGCACCTACGTCTTGGGCTGTGACAGGGCGCACCTCTGAATGAAGCGGGGTGCTATTTCCACAGTGGAGTTTTTGTAAAACTTTGCAAGGCCAAGAGCACTCCGAAACCCCGGCAGTTACCGGAAGCCAAGGAAGAAATTCGGGTTACGGCTCGGGGGTTGTCAGACAAAAAGAACATGAATCCGCACTCGACAACACGCAAGGGCTCGTCAATGAGAAGCCCCCCCCACCCCCCACCCCCCCGCGCCCGAGCGGGAAGAAGGTGGCACCCCTCCGCGGCAGTGCGCCCCGGGTCCCCGGCACGCCGCCCTCACGACCCCGTCCGCCTCGGGACTGGGCGGGCGACACACTCTACCTTCCGCCTGTTCCAGCGAGTTCATGGCGGGCGGCAGCTCCGGTCACCGCCGCGGCCAGGTCCGCATCGCAGCCCTCCGTCCCCCGCCCGGCCGGCAGCACCAACTCCCACCTCTAACCGCTCCCCTCGTCCCCTCCCCTTCGCACCGCCCCTCTTCTAGAAACGCTGAGTTTATTGGGTATCTTTGGTAGGCCGCTTAACTAAAGTAGTTTTCTATTGGCTAATTTCAGCAAACGCTTTCGGGGACCTAGCGTTAGACGTTCAGCGGGAAGGGCCAAGAATAGCAGGCAGTCGGGCAGGTATAGCCATGGCGCCGCCTGCTGCCTCGGGGAGGAACTGCATCCTGGAAAAGCGTACTTCATTTTTACACATTCCCTTGGTTTCTTTCTTACTTCTTTCAGTCTCTAAACAGTGATTGAGAGCCCACTACCTTCTGAGCAGTAT
This sequence comes from Alexandromys fortis, assembly GCF_014885135.2. Lineage (NCBI taxonomy): Eukaryota > Metazoa > Chordata > Mammalia > Rodentia > Cricetidae > Alexandromys > Alexandromys fortis. The sequence continues at coordinate 1,201,935 of NW_026068054.1, read as the reverse complement.
TCTGGTTACTAAGAGAGATCAACAAGCTGTCCTTGCCCTCAAGGAACTAAGGAAAACTAAAATAATATTCAGCGGTCAGTAACCACAGAATAGATTTCCTTGACTAATGGTACCGCTTTCTTAGAAAGGCAACTCCTTAGAGGATTTCTGTCTTGGTTATTTTCTTCTCATGTCATCCGATATTCATAAGTAATAAAGAATGCAAAGTATAAGCCTCAGTAACTATAACAAGAATATGTACAAGGGGGGGCTGGAGAGATGGCTCAGTGGTTAAGAGCGGTGCCTGCTCTTCCAAAGGTCCTGAGTTCAATTCCCAGCAACCACATGGTGGCTCACAACCATCTGTAAAGAGGTCTGGCGCCCTCTTCTGGCCTTCAGGCATACAGCCAGGATATTGTATACATAATAAATAAATAAATAAATAAATAAATAAATAAATAAATATAAAAAAAGAATATGTACAAGGTTAGCAAAATGGATATTTGATTATAATGTCCTGCTTATTTCCTAGTGGTCATTGATTCATTCAAGAAGTATTTATTGCATGACACACTAAACATTGTATTTATCTAAGATACAATTATGACGGTGGTAGATAAGATTGCAGTCCTCAAGGCGAAAGGTTGCAGGGAGCAGTAAGCATGCAAACATTGATTGATTTTAGATAAAAGGAGTTCTGTGGAGGAAACAGATAATAAATGAGGGAACTGAGGGGAGTTTATTGCAAGTGTTGCAAGGACATTTGAGCTGTGGGCCCCAAGATGACAGAAAAGATCAGGGCTGAGCAGATCTTGAGCCATGCTGCCCTGTTTCCCAAATTGATATATTGTGTATTTTTCCTACGACTTCTCCCATGTCGCCTTTTTTTGTTACTGGCTTTGCACACACACACACACACACGCCTATAGTATATTCTCATCAAAATGCAAAGCATTCATACCTAACTCAGGATCCAGTAAGAAAAAGATTTGAAACAGTATGAGCTGTTCAGAGATCGACTGCACAACTGAGAAGGGTAAAAATGTGTTTGTGACAATTTTGCACTAATGATGGACGGGTGGTGGCGCACGCCTTTAATCCCAGCACTCAGGAGGCAGAGGCAGGCGGATCTCAGGGAGTTTAAGTCCAGCCTGGTCTACACAGCAAGTTCCAGGACAGCCAGGGCTACACAGAGAAACCTTTTTAAAATAAAAATTGTATATAAATATATGTAAAATGAAACAATTTTTAAAAAGCTTGTATTAATAACAATAGCCCGAGTGTAAACTCTACTTCAACCCACCTTCTTTGTCTTTCTCCTGTCTTTTTTTTTTTTTTAAGGAAGGAAGGATTTATTTTGGCTCACGATTTTCAAATGTTAAATTTTTTATTTTATTTTATATGTATGGGTGTTTTGCCTGTGTGTATGCCATGGACCACTTGTATGCCTGGTGCCAGCAGGGACCAGAAGAGTTGTCAAATGGCCTGGAGCTGGAGCTACAGGTGGTTGTGAGCTGCAATTTGGGTGCTGGGAACCAAACCCGAGTTTTCTACAAGAGCATCCAGTGGCTTTAAGCCGTGAGCCATCACAATTTTTTAAAGAGATTTAAAATTTATTTACGCAATTATGTCTTTACGTCACTTGTGCACAGATGCCAGATGAGCCCAAAGACAGATTCGGTCCCCTGGAACTGACCTTGCAGAGTTCTGAGCGGCTGCATAGATCCTGGGAACTGAATTCGGGTCCTCTGCAAGAGCTCTGAGTGCTCTTAGCCTCTGAGTCATTAGTTTAAACTTTAAGGGTAAACCATTAATCATGACCAAGGAGACATGGCACCGGGCACCCGAGGCCGCCAGTGAAAGTGCATCTTGTAGTTAGCTGCAGTGAGGAATGCTGGTGTTCTCATGTCTCTTTGGCTCCGGTCTTCCATTTCCGCGTCTCCGATTCTAATTCATCAGTTTGTTTCGACACACAGGAATACCTAAAGAATGGCTATCATGAGAGCGACACTCTCCTGCGGAAGGGAGAACAATTGTCTACTCGCCCCAGAAAAGGACCCGATGAAAGGGCAAAGCAAGGATAACTCGGGAGTCTGACTTGGTGAACCAGTAAACTCATGGGGGTACTCGTGGTATAGGCAGGAGTATAGCTGGGGGTACTCACAGGAGTATAGGCATGGGTACACAGGAGTATTGCTGGGGGTACACAGGAGAATTGCTGGGGGTACACAGGAGTATTGCTGGGGGTACTCACGGGAGTGTGGGTGTCTGTTGTGGGTATGTACATGACTGTAGGCACACTCAGAGACCAGATTCTCCTGTGGGGAGTTCCCAGTTGGCGCTGAGAACTGAACTCAGACCCTCAGAGAGAACAGTGTACTCTCTTAACTGCCGAGCAGGTCTCCAGTTCCAGTTCTGGTGAGTTGGAAAAACTGGATCCAACTGTCTCTTGTCTCCCAAAAATGTACCTCATTGGTAAACACACCCACAAACTGAGAGCCCAAGAAAAGAAAGACAGTCCCTTAAGCTGGTGTAGATATTCTTTTTATTTGGTTTTGTTGTTTGTTTGTTTTTTTGAGACAGGGTTTCTCTGTGTAGCCCTGTTTGAGAAACCCTGTCTCAAAAAAAAAAAAAGAAATGGAATAAAAGAAAAAAAAGACAACAATTTACAAGAAATGTTGCTAGGGTGTGGGGAAAGAAATATGTGTGTCTCTGTGTTGATATGTGCACTGTGTCCTGGTGCCCCGGAGGCCAGAGTGTCAAGTTCACTTAGAGTTAGAGTCACAGGTGTTTGCCAGTCACAGACATGGGTGCTAGGATCCAAGCTCAGTCCTCTGCAAGGGCACTGAACTGTCTTTCCCACCTCGGGGGAGGAATCTTTAATTATCCACTGTGGGAATGTAAGCTGGTACGGCCACTATGAAAACCATGTAATAATTACTCAAAGCCTTGTGATGGTGCTGCTATATGATCCAGCTCTGCCAACTTTGAGTGTACCTGAAGGGCTCTGAGTCAGGATGCCACGGAAATACGTGTGCACCCATATTTATTACTAATAGAGCCAGCTTAGAACTCTATCAACAGATTAATGGGTAAAGAAAATGTGGTACACAATGTAACTTCATGTAGGTGTACAATTGTATGTTGGTGTACAAAAGAGTTCCACAATAGCCCTGAATGGAGTATAACAAAGGTTTATTTATTTGATGATAAACTCACAGAAAGGGTAATGATCTGTATTCCTCTGCATGCCAATGGGACCTGGAACCAAATCCAGCAGCCAAGAGGCCCACACAATCTTTTCATCTGCATTTACAGTGCATGAGACCCCGCCCAAAGTGGGCCGGTATCTTAAAGGCTATTGACTGGAGGAGTTCCCATAGCACCTCCCCCTTTTGTCTAATTAAGAGAGTTTTAAATCTAATACAAAGCTATATACAATAAGAACAAATCAAGTATTGTCCAAGGAAAAGAAGAGGCAAAACCATACATAAAAATTAGAATTACAGCCGGGCGGTGGTGGCGCACGCCTTTAATCCCAGCACTAGGGAGGCAGAGGTAGGAGGATCTCTGGGAATTCTAGGCCAGCCTGGTCTACAAGAGCTAGTTCTGGGACGGGCACCAAAGCTACAGAGAAACCCTGTCTCGAAACACCAAAAAAAAAAAAAATTAGAATTACAGGGCTGGAGAGATGGCTCAGAGGTTAGGAGCAGTGACTTTCCATCCAGAGGTCCTGAGTTCAATTCCCAGCAGCCACGTGGTGATTCACAACCATCTGTAATGAGATATGGTGCCCTCTTCTGGAGTGTAGGCACACATGCAGCCAGAACATTTTATACATAATAAATAAATAAATCTTTAAAAAAAATTAGAATTACAACCAGCATGAACAACACCGAACAAGAAACATGTGCTAAATGTTTTAATAGTTATCCTATTCTAAGGACTCTAACTCTTATATTAAAAACGGCTTGGCTAAGTCATGAGAGGAAAGTAATCTAGTCTTTAACCCTATCTTAGACCTGAGAAAGGAAATAATATGACTTGAGTAGACAGGAAGTGCAATCAAGCAACTTCCAAAAGGTGCAAGAAATGACAGAGACAACCAGATACCTGGGCAATCACCCAAAGTCTCATTTGTAATATTGGGGCAACCGACTTTGTCTAAAGCCTACAGTAACTGACAGACCTTTTTCAGAGGCAAGAAATTTTTTTTTTTAAATATTTTATTTATTTATTATGTGTACAATATTCTGTCTGTGTGTCTGCCGGCAGGCCAGAAGAGGGCATCAGATCGCATTTCAGATGGTTGTGAGCCACCACGTGGTTGCTGGGAATTGAACTCAGGACCTTTGGAAGAGCAGGCAATGCTCTTAACCACTGAGCCATCTCTCCAGCCCGAGGCAAGAAATTTTTAAAGAAAAAATAGTCTTACCCTGTCTTGGCAAGGTTTGACAGTCTTTTTTCTTGTATCCTGCTTGTCTAGTCTAGACACCATGTATTTTGTCAGTGGACAAGGCAGGGGCAGTTTTTGTCCAAAGGCCAGTTTTGCCAAGAAGAATAAAAGCTCCGAGTGAAGTGTCTTCAGTGCCCAACATTCTCTCAGGAATAGATCAGGGCTTCTAGGAGCAATCATGTCTCACGTCAAGAAAATCCTAAATTATTTAAATGCCATATTCTACAGTTCTTTGAAGTGGTTGAAGATTATCTATCTATGCAGAATACAATCTCTATGCATCTAAAGACTCTGATTAGTCTAACTTTAAGTATGACAAATATGAATGATTGCTGACCTGTAATTCTTAATACCTATATAGCTTAAAGACTAAGGCTTCATATTAAAAAAATTAAACAATCTTTAAACAAATGTGCAGCAAATGAGGACAATGACCTCAGAATGTAAACAATATATAATTATCTTGATCAGAGGTGGAAATGTATAGTACAGTGTGATAAATATATTCTAAAATTGCATCAATATACAAAATATCTTAAGTAGAGGTAGAAACATGCATGCATATAATATGACAAAATAACTGTGTAGATGCACAAATATTGTAAACAGAAATGGGAGCATATTCAATTTAATAAATATAATTTGAATTTGTATCAATATACAAGAATCTATACTAGTGTAAATTATTCATAAATAATAGCTCACAGGTAATCTCACTATTACTCACCATTATTATTAGTGTGAGTAAGCTCACACTAATCTACCTACAAAGTTTGTCCTCGGGGCTAGGGACATTATTAGGGATTGGTATATGGTTGGGGGTTATAAGTGGTATAGGTTGGAGGTGGAAATGAAGTAGGCTCAGAGATCTCTCTTGAAGAAAAAAAAGGCAGTATTTATTTTTTTTATTTTTTTGGTTTTTCAAGACAGGGTTTCTCTGTGGCTTTGAAGCCTGTCCTGGAACTAGCTCTGTAGACCAGGCTGGTCTCGAACTCACAGAGATCCGCTTGCCTCTGCCTCCCGAGTGCTGGGATTAAAGGCGTGCACCACCATCGCCCGGCTAAAAAGGCAGTTTTTAATAAGCATATTTTGAACTTCGCTATGAAAGTCTGAAGAGCTAAAGGCGTCAGCCTTGTCATTTTGAAGGAGGCAATCATATAGAACCCTGTAACACAGCGGGTTGGAATAGGATGATTAATTATTAACTTGTATTTAGGACCTCAGTCCTTTCATCTTTAGAGAACATTATCCAAATAGTAACATAACTATTCCTCAGTGATGAATCACCAGCCTTATGAATGAAGAAAATCAACCAGAATTAACATGGTAAAATCTCCAGCATTTTTATAGTTTCCCTTGAAACTCGCATTGCTCATAAACAAATTCATTTTCCTACTTTATTTCAGTCTCTTCTCTGTCCCCTTGTCGTTCAGACAGCATGCAAATCTCCTTCAATTCCTCCTCTTGTGATTTCTTTTTCTTTTATTTATCTATTTATTTATTTATTAAATATTTCTGTCTCTTCCCCACCGCTGCCTCCCCTTTCCCTCCCCCTCCCCCCCCC
>NW_026068054.1:1137022-1194800 GCF_014885135.2 Alexandromys fortis | reverse complement strand
TTCTCCCAGTCAGTGGGTTGCCTTTCTGTCTTAGCGACAGTGTCCTTTGCTTTACAGAAGCTTCTCAGTCTCAGGAGGTCCCATTTATTCAATGAGGCCCTTACTGTCTGTGCTGTTGGGGTTATACGTAGGAAGTGGTCTCCTGTGCCCACGTGTTGTAGAGTACTTTCCACTTTCTCTTCTATCAGGTTCAGTGTGTTCAGACTGAAATTGAGGTCTTTAATCCACTTGGACTTGAGTTTTCTGCATGGTGATAGATATGTATCTGTTTTCATTCTTCTACAGATTGACATCCATCCTCTTGTGATTTCTTTCAGTGGTCCAGAACATTACATTGCATAGATACATTTCAAACAAGAGCCAAAATATGTGTATAATATGTGTGTGTGTGTGTGTGTGTGTGTGTGTGTATCACAATAGGAATAACTTGCCGGGCGGTGGTGGCACATGCCTTTAATCCCAACACTCAGGAGGCAGAGACAGGCGGATCTCTGTGAGTTCGAGGCCAGTCTGGTCTAGAAGAGCTAGTTCTAGGACAGGAACCAAAAAGCTATGGAGAAACCCTGTCTCCAAAATCCAAAAAAACCAACCAACCAAACAACAACAACAACAACAACAAAGGAATAACTTAAATTTGCATTAACATAAAAAGCCTGTACCAATATGAAACTTTAAAAACTAGCAGCAGCAGTTTTCTTAATCATAATCAATAATAATTTGTACCCAATTTCCTAAAAACATGACTAGTATTTGTAAATTTTTAGATATAAATGACCCATATAATTTTCTTTTCCTATGGAAACAAAAGCATAATTTCTCCCAAACATAATGCACCTTGAACTTTTACTTTAAAGCAACGCTTCCCAAAGTATACAGGTTGGTATAATTCACCATTTTTTTCAAGCCTCAGGACAGACAAGGGTTAAGATGGGAAACCGCTGGTCAGCAGAAGAGACCTTGAAGAAGAACTTGACTTAGGAAGGAAAAGAGGGGAGCAACACTGGTGGACACAGTGTCCTCGACTGCCAGTATTCGTGGAAAAATAATTGTTAACTTCTCCCGTCACAATCTCAGATTCTCTGTTTCACATCTGTGCAGTTTTTCAACTACAAGCAGTCAGTTCTATGCTGTCCGGTTCACATGAGCACGTCTCCCGGTAGCATCTCTGCCCACCTGAGCATGCGCACCCCCTGCCCTCTGCTGGAGCTGCTGGCTGGCTGTTGACCAGAGAACAATGAAGGGAGGTGACCAGTGCCATGCCTCTCCTTAGAGAAGTTTTTCTCTCAGGACCCAAAGACCTTGAACTGATCCAATAAAAATGCTAGCGGCAGAGGCTGCCTGCCTCATCTCCTCCAGGACGACAAAGAAGGTCAATAGGTGTACGAGAAAGACAGACAGACAGGTACGGTACCACTTAAACTTAAAAGACATGAACACATAAAACAGAACTTCAGCATAGAAACAGTCAAAACACAGACCAAGACAGAGAGCGCTCACTCGTTCCCACACACACAGACCAAGACAGAGAGCGCTCATTCGTTCCCACACACACAGACCAAGACAGAGAGCGCTCACTCGTTCCCACACACGCCTTTTGAAATCTCTTGACGCATACTCCCTTCTGCAGGAAACCAGGGGAACACAACCTTTCCATATTTCCACACCGGAAGCAATTGCTGTTGTCCTTCCTTAGTAGCCCTAACCTTTGAAATATCTCTAAGTAAATGTACAAACTCTAGAAATTTACACAGTTGTTGACCTCTGCCTTAGCCCCGCTGACTTTCAAAATATCTCGAAGTAAATGTACAAACAGCTGTTTACTAGTCCCTTGGTCCATAGTTACTTTTTTTTTTTACTTTTTTAAATTGATTTTTATTGATCTCTATATTTTTCTCTGCGCCCCTCTCTGTTTTTCCCCTCCCCTTCAACACTCTCCCAAGGTCCCTATGCTCACAATTTATTCAGGAGATCTTGTCTTTTTCTACTTCCCATCTAGATTAGATCTATGTAAGTCTCTCTTAGTGTCCTCATTGTTGTCTAAGTTCTCTGGGAATGTGGTTTGTAGGCTGGTTTTCTTTGCTTTATGTTTAAAAACCTCCTATGAGTGAGTACATGTGATAATTGTCTTTCTGTGTCTGGGTTACCTCACTCAAAATAATGTTTTCTAGCTCCATACATTTGCTTGCAAAATTCAAGATGTCATTATTTTTGTCTGCTGTGTAGTACTCCATTGTGTAAATGTACCACATTTTCCTTATCCATTCTTTGGTTGAGGGGCATTTAGGTTGTTTCCAGGTTCTGACTATGACAAGCAATGCTGCTGAACATAGTTGAGCATATGTCCTTGTGGCACGATTGAGCATCCTTTGGATATATATACCCCAAAGTGGTATTACTGGGTCCTGAGGAAGGTTGTTTCCTAATTTTCTGAGAAATTGCCACACTGACATCCAAAGGGGTTGTACTAGCTTGCATTCCCACCAGCAATGCAGGAGTGCTCTCTTTTCCCCACAACCTCTCCAGCATAAGTTGTCATGAGTGTTTTTGATCTTGGCCATTTTTACAGGTGTAAGATGGAATCTCAGAGTTGTTTTGATTTGCATTTCTCTGATGACTAAGGATGTTGAACATTTCCTTAAGTGTTTTTCAGCCATTTTAGATTCCTCTGTTGAGTGTTCTCTGTTTAGGTCTGTACTCCATTTTTTAAATTGGATTATGTGATCTTTTGGGGTCCAATTTCTTCAGTTCTTTGTATATTTTGGAGATCAGACCTCTGTCTAATATGGGGTTAGTGAAGATCTTTTCCCATTCTGTAGGCTGTCATTTTTGTCTTGTTGGCCATGTTACTTCTTATTTACACTTATACTTGAGTTACTTCTTAGACTTATTTTTTTCACACTGCACAGCCAACTTCTTTTTTTTTTCCTTACGTACACCTGTGCATTTACTTATCTTTCTTTGTATTTGCATTGTGTGGCTCCCAGGATAAAGCTCTCCGCAGATCTCCCTTTTACTGCGTACACTCTTTTACCCTGCGGTGTCCTTGCATTCTTCCCACGGTGTGCAGCCCCATGCTTGAAGCCACTCTGTAGGAGCCTGGGCGCTGAGGCTGAGGAAATGTTAGATTAAGGGAAACGAAGACAGAAATATAGGATAGACCCGGAGGACTGAAGGCTAATACCAAACAGCCCCGGGTTTATTTCTCAGGTAGCACATATACTACAGGCAAAAGGCCGAACAAAGAGCAGTCCAGTCAGCTAACCACCTCCCTGCACTGTCCTCGGGAAGAAGCGCAAACAGGTGCATTATTTTATCCAGTTAAGCAGCTTCTACTGTCTAACGCGGAGTGCCTCTGGCTGGCACACCCCAGCCCCAATCTTAATAGAAAAATGTGCTCTTTCGACTGGGCAAAAACTGTCTTTCCCACGGGCATAATCAGAACTTCCATCAAGGTCACTGGAAAAAGCAGAGCAGGCAAGCAAGCTCGAACTCAAATGACTTCTTTAAGTCAGAAATGACTCCAGATGGAAACTGAGTCACACATTTGTTCCCACAAGTGTTGGGATTAAAGGCATGTGCCCTCACCGAAAGGCTTAATGTTGTTGGTTTTTTGTTTGTTTTGTTTTGTTTTTTGAGACAAGATTTTGCTGTCGCTTTGAGCCTGTCCTGGCACTAGCTCTTGTAGACCAGGCTGGCCTCGAACTCACAGAGATCCACCTGCCTCTGCCTCTTGAGTACTGGAGTTAAAGGAATGTGCCACTACTGTCCAGTTATGCCCCCTCCCCCGTTCTTTTAAAGGTTTATTTATTTATTATGTATACAATGTTCGGTCTACATGTATGCCTGCAGGCCAGAAGGGGGCACCAGATCTCATTATAGATGGTTCTGAGACACCATATAGTTTCTGGGAATTGAACTCAGGACCTCTGGAAGAGCAACCAGGCCTCTTAACCTCTGAGCCATCTCTCCAGTGCTCCCCCCCCCCCCCATCAAAACCAAAAACCAACTTTTTAAGTTTTTTAAAAACTTTTTAAAAACAATGAGCTGAGCTGAGTGAGTTGGCTTATGTCTGTAAACACAGCACGAGGAGGCCAAGACAGGAGAAACACAAGTTTGAGGACAGCCCAGGCTGTGTGGTTGACAAAGCCGGCTCTCATGTTAAAGGCTCTCATCTTAAAGGCAGTAAGAATAGTCTATTCTGGAGCCATTTTGAGTGACCATGGTCCAGGTACACAGGCTTAGGTGACCCCAAATTTCATGTTCCAATGTGGAAGCAGTTTCACAGAGTTATTCTAGTTTTACAGAACAAACAAAATCATAAATCAAGGCAAGTTTAAAATACACTGATGGGAAGCCGGGCGGTAGTGGCACACGCCTCTAATCCCAGCACGTGGGAGGCGGAGGCTGGTGGACCTCTGGGAGTTTGAGGCCAGCCAAGGCTACAACACAGTCTCAAAAAAGATACATCAGAAGGGCTGGTAGGCCGGGCGATGGTGGCACGTGCCTTTAATCCCAGCACTCGGGAGACAGAGGCAGGCGTATCTCTGTGAGTTCGAGACCAGCCTGGTCTACAGAGCTAGTGCCAGGACAGGCTCCAAAGCCACAGAGAAACCCTGTCTCGAAAAACCAAAAAAAAAAAAAAAAAGGCTGGTAGATTCAAGTTTTCTGTAGGCTCAGGATGCTGTCTAATCGCATTCTTACTTTTTGGGATGGTGGAAGCTAGTTGCCTGCCAAATTGATAGTTTCTAAAAGGTTTTCATCCATTGTCTTAAGGTGATAATTCTGGCACCAAGCAAGGAATGGTTGTCCTGAGGTGCAGAACTTAGTCCAAGATAAAGCATAACCTCTGGACCCGCGACATTCCAATCTCTCCACAGACTGAAACTAACGAGAAGCCCAGGAGCAGACACAGATTCCTTTCGGTTCTCATTCAGCTTCTTCCTGGAAGGTTTTGTTCACAGTGCAAAGGCCTTTTATTTGTTGGTTTGTTTTTTGAAAGAAGGTCTCTCTCTATGCAGTCCGGGCTGTCCTGAAGCCATATGCCCTCAATGCCAGCACTCATGAGGCAGAGGCAGAGGAATCTCTTTGAGTTTCAGGCTCGGGAAAAAAAAAATTAAACTAAAAAATAGATTTAATTAAAAAAAATTTAAAGCCTGGGATAGTGAGCTCACCCCCTATTTTTGTTATGTATATCTGCCACACACAAAAAAAAAAAAAAACACAGGGGGCTGGGTGGTGGCGGCACACACCTTTAATCCCAGCACTTGGGAGGCAGAGGCAGGCGGATCTCTGTGAGTTCCAGGCCAGTCTGGTCTACAAGAGCTAGTAGTTCCAGGACAGGCTCCAAAAGCCACAGAGAAACCCTGTTTCGGAAAAAAAAAAAAAAAAGCACAGGGATATAGAATAATAAATATTCAAGAACTTTCCCAGTTTCTGAAAGCTTAGATTCAGCCTGAGCCTCCAGGAGGAGGGGTAGGTGTACAGCTTGCTGGGACTTTTTCCACAGCCCTCCTGGACCTCACTTCTCAAAGGCCAGCAGAATCCCCTGGGGAGAAAGACTGGGGGAGGGGCAGAAAAAAAAATCTCGATGGCAGGAAGTTCCTGGCCAGGTGAGAGTGGCTGGGAGAGGCCAGGAGACTACTTTTGTCCCTCTTCCACAGGTGGTGGCTCTCCCCGACAAGCCTGGGATCCCAGGTGGGTTCGCCATCTTTCTCAGTTCCTCTCTACAGAGTGGGAAGGTAAGAGAAGCAAGTTGCTCAGGTGTTTGACGGGAAAATGGCGGGGAGGGATGACATGGGTCAGGTTTCCTGTCCAGACCCATAGTGCTGTTTCAATATCAGCTATTCTTGTTGTTAGTCATGTGTGTGTATGAGTGTGTGTGTGTGTCAAGTATGTACCGTCTGGGGATTACTCACTGTAGGTAAATACCACTAAGCTGCAAGCTCAACCCTAGCTTTTGTTATAAGTTTTTTTTTTATAAATGATATTTATGTATATATTTTGAAATATTTGCTGAGCAGCGGTGATACATGCCTTTAATCCTAGCACACAGGAGGCAGAGGCAGGTGGATATCTGTGAGTTTGAGGCCAGCCTGATCTACAAAGTGAGTTAGTTCGAGGACAGCCAGGGCTGAGAAAACCTGTCTCAACCCCCCCCACACACACACACACAAACCAACCGAACAAACAAAAAGCAAACTTCCAAACTTTATTTTATTTGTGTACGAGTGTTTTGCATGTATGCACACCAGATGTGTACATATGTACCTGGTGCGCATACATGCTCACACATTAGAGGAGGGTATTCCCGGGAACTAGGATTGCAGAGTTGTGAGCCAGGTGCCTCTGGAAGAAAAGCAGGTTCTCCTAACCAGCGAGCCATCTTCCCAGCCTCTTATGATCAACGTTTGCATTAGCTATCTAATTGCTTAAATCACAATTTTAGGAATTACTCATGTTCCCCCCCCCCCCCCCCCCCCCCCCCCCCCCCCCCCCCCCCCCCCCCCCCCCCCCCCCCCCCCCCCCCCCCCGGTTTCTCAGTTCCATCAGCAAAGCCGTTCTCTAAATGCTCGGGGTTTGTTATTCATGCTGAAGCTCAAGCTGGTCAAGAGCACATCCATTTCTCTTCCTTTCCGTCTGGTCTGCCTTCATCCCAGCACCACTTACCGAGTCATTCGCCATGTGTCTGCCATGCATGCCATCTAGCCTGTGTCTCTGCTGCTTTCTGGTTCTGTGTCTGGCCTGACTGAGCAAGTGGGTTCCCTCTTCGGAACGCATCCGAAGCCTGTCACCTCCTCTCGACACTGCTGCGGCTCTTCTGCTCTACTGGAAACCTCAGCCGTCCTCTCCCAACATCTACCCTGGAGCCCCGGACTCTAGCCAGGCTCAGAAATGCAACCCAATAGCACACTTCCCTCTTTTAAAGTGACAAAATAGGGCCTGAGACCCTGGGTCCACCCTCAGCACTACAAAAGAGGGGAAAAAAAATTCACAAAACATTTCATGTTATTCCCTGTGTGTGGAGGATATGAGCAATTTAGTACTCAGAACTGCCATGCATCATGTGTGAAACATGAGGAACCATCCCTTTGCTTTTCCTCCTAGCTTGTTTGTTTGTTTGAGACAGGGTTTCTTTGTGTAGCCCTAGTTATCCTGGAACTTGCTCTGTAGAAGCTGACTTTGAACTCACAGAGATCCAAAGGCCTCTGCCTCCAGAATGCTGGGATTAAAGGAGTGCGTTACCACCCCCAGCCTCTCATAGCTTTTTAACTTTTTTTGTTATTTTTATTTATTTTTAACATGTATGTGTGTTTTGCCTACATGTATGTCTGTACACCATGTTCATGCCTGGTGCCCGAGGAGGCCAGAAGAGGGTGTGGGATATGGGATTTGAGTTACAGATGACTGTGTATTGTCATGTGGAATGCTAGGAATCGAACTTGGGTCCTCTGGAAGAGCATCCAGTGCTCTAACTTCTGGGCTGCCTCTCCAGCCCTGGTCTTACCATTTTAATACACATATTCAATACACACGTAAGCAGCTTTTGGCTGGGCTTTGTAAATTTTTTGAAGTGGCATCTTGCTGTGAACGTTGCTGTGAGAACTGGTTTACTTACCATCGCTAAATCTAAAATTCACCTCTGTTGATGTGTAGAGCCATCATCCGTTTCACCGCCACATCGCTGTAAAACCCGTTACTTATATGGCTGTTTTTTGGTAGTGCTGGTGGCATCAGCGCAGTACCACTGAGCTGCGCGCATCCCTTGCCTTCATTACTGATGCATGCACTGTGTTGATGGACATTTCGGTCATTGCTTTTCCTCTCTGTCTTACTGATTTCTTTCATGAGCTTTTACTGCCTAAACAGGTTTCCTGGAGTGCGCATACGTTTCTCCTGGGCAGTGGGTATTTGACCCCTCAATTCTGGGCAAGAAGTGTGTTTTGTGTTGTGCTGATGTAAAGAAAAGTATATCCACCTTGACTTGTGATGATTCTTGGCATTTTTTCCTACTCTACCCTTTTCTTTCTTTCTTTTTTTTTTTAATTTTTTAAGATTTATTTTTTCCTTTCTGTGTATTGATGTTTTGCCTGTAGTGTTCACAGAGACCAGAAGAGGGTGTCATATCCCCTAGAGCTGAAGTTGGAGAGGTTGTATCACCTAGGTGCTCAGAACTGACATGCTCTGGTAGAAACTGCCTGGTGCCCAGGCGGTGGTGGCGCACGCCTTTAATTCCGGCACTCGGGAGGCAGAGGCAGGTGGATCTCTGTGAGTTCGAGGCCAGCCTGGTGTATAGCAGCTAGTTCCAGGATAGGCTCCAAAGCTGCAGAGAAACCTTGTCTCGAAAAAACAAAACAAATAACCCCTGAAGACACAAAGAAACTGCTTGTGGTCAATTAACCATTAAATCAGTGGTTCTCAGCCTGGGGTCATTACACCTTTGGGGGCTCTGACCCCTTCCCAGGGGTTGCTACCAGAAAACACAGGATATTTATTTACACTGTGATTTGTAACAGTAGCAAGATTGCAGATGAAGTAGTTTTTGTGGTTGGGGGTCACCACAACCTAAGCAGCATCAAGGTAGGTTGAGGACCCCCCCTCCCCCCACTAAGGATCTCTTTCGCCATTTCCCATTTCTTTTTAAAGGAAGATGTTGATGCAGATTATAAAATTACTTCACTGGCCCCAAATGCATAATGTAAAAAAATCTTATAGTTAGTCTGGGTGGCTACCTATTAAGAACACTGGTTGTTGTTCTTCTAGAGGTCCTGAGTTCAATTCTCAGCAACCACATGGTGGCTCACAACCATCTATAATGAGATCTGGCGCCCTCTTCTGGCATGTGTATACATAATAAATTAATAATTTTTTTTAAGAACATATACTGTCATGGTGGCTCACAACCATCTGTAATGAGATATATGCAGACAACACTGTATACATAATAAACAAAAAAAAAAGAACATATACTGTCTGTCTTTACTAGGCCGTGTGACTCCCCTCTAGTACTTCAAATGGGGATGAAGTAATGCCCCAGTGCATGCCCTCTTCAAGGCTAGAGTACTTCCCTAGACACAAGGCCCCCCCCCCCCCGACTTCGATCTCTGGCACCGCCCAGACATAAGTCACCTTCAGAGATGTATCTGCCCCATCTTGTGCCATTTCACTTCTGACTATTCATGTGCATTCATCTTTTATGGTTATATTCAGTGTTGGCATCATCTCCCAATTTACATATAGTCACTTCATCAGTGAAAGACGAACAGACAATCTTTGTTTTAATTTAGACTAGTGTGTGGCTTTCCCCAGGGAGACAGGAACAAACATTTGCTTGATGCTGTGGATGGGTGCAGGAACGGGCTCATTTTCTCTCTGATTAAAGGATTAAAAGGCAGGAAAGAAGCATTGGGAGAAACATTTGGGGAGCCACCACCATCCACCATCTGACTCCTGGAAGATCAGGGTTCTTAGTCTCATTAATAAAGAATTTAAGAATGGACTCAAATGGAAGTTTGAGGAAAATTTATTAGACTCAAACAAAACAAAACAACTCCAAGCGGGGGGGGGGGGGAGACCCAGGCCAAGCAAGCTGTAAATCTTGCAGCTGTCCAGAGAAGACTAGAGAAGGTTAAACCGGCATGGAGGTCAGCCATATAGCAGAGAGGGGCTCTAGAGAAAGATTAGGAAAGCCAAAACATCTGTGTGTTCAAAAATAGGGATTGCTGGGCTCCATGGTCAGTGCCTTTACAGCTAAGCCATTTGGCTGGCCCTGCTTGCAAATTTATTTTTGTGAATATACTAATGCACATCTGTGTATGTAGAAGTTTTATTCTTTTCTTTTTGTTTTACTATTATTATTACTTTTTTGTTGTTTGTGCTTTTTTGAGACAGGATGTCTCTGTGTAACAGTCCTGCCTGTCCTGCAATTCTATAGACCAGGCTGGCTCCGAACCCACAGAGATCCTTCAGCCTCGTGAGTGCTGGGATTAAAGGCATGCACCACCACTGCCCACTTTATTATATTGCTTTTGAGGCAGGGTGCCTTGTATCCCAGGCTGACCTCATGATTGCCATGTAGCTGTGCACGGATCTGAGCCCTTGATTCTACAGGCCTTGCCTTCGAAGTGCTGGGATTACAGATATGTGCCACCACAGCCAGTTCGCGTATACAGAAGTCTGAAGTCTGAGCTTGTGTAGGCCAGGCAAGCACGCTACCAATTAAACTCCATCCCCAGTCCTGTCCTGGCTTCTTTGTTTTTGGAGACAGTACTCCAAGCTGGCCTGGAACTCACTGTGTGGCTCAATCTGGTTTGAAGTTGTGACACTCCTGCCTCTCTGCCTCCTGAGTGCTGGAATTGAACATATGTATCATCTTTCTTGGCTTTTCTTTCTTTCCTTCTTCTTCTTTCGAAGAATCATGAATGAAATAATATTTTACTAGTTGAGTGTGTGCTGCTTTCTTCATATTTAATAAGGCAAGGCTATCTTCCCACTTGTGCTCAAGTAAATGTTTAATGAGTCCCCAAGTAGTAGGCATTAACTTACTAAAAATAGCTCACTGTTATAGAAAAGGATGAAGACGAATTGCGTTTTTCTGGGTTCTTCAACTGTGTGTGTGTGTGTGTGCGTGTGTGTAAAAAGACACTGCTCATGTGATTGTGGAGGCTCGTGTGTTTAGCATCATCAGGGTAGTTCTCAGGTTGCAGACCATGGACAAGTTCAGCTCTAAAGGCCTTCTAGAAGCTTCCCTTTTGCCTGGGAAGGGCAGCAGTTGTGTTTTAGTCAAGTCCTCCAACTGACTGGATGAGGGCCCTCTATATTATAGCAGGCAACCTGCTTTATCCAAAATCTGATTTCTATTTATTTATTTATTTATTTATTTATTTATTTATTTATTATGTATACAATATTCTGTCTGTGTGTATGTCTGCAGGCCAGAAGAGGGCACCAGACCTCATTACAGATGGTTGTGAGCCACCATGTGGTTGCCGGGAATTGAACTCAGGACCTTTGGAAGAGCCATCTCTCCAGCCCCCCCCAAATCTGATTTCTTAAAAATTCTATTTATTTATGCTTTATATACGAGTGCTCTGCATATATACCTGCATGCCTGAAGAGGGCATCAGATCCTGTGATAGATAATTGTGAGCCATCATGTGATTGCTGGGAATTGAACTCTGGAAGAGTAGTCCATGCCCTTAACCCCTGAGCCATCTCTCCAGTCCCTCAAAATCTGATTTAGTCATTAACTTTTACCCAAAAACAGCTTCTTATAATTATTAGACCAGCGTTTGGTCAGGTAAGCCCTGGTGTGGCTAAGTTGGCAGGAGTAATAGTTTTCATTCGAAATTCTGAATGAACTTCCCTTGTGCTCCTGCTCCTGCTCTACACACACAAGATTCTGAATGAACCTCCCTTGTCGCTCCCGCTTCTCCCTTACGAGCTCCTTTTGCTCACTCTGGTCATTTTGCTTTTCGTCCCCCTGCTCACTAACTGTGCTCTGAAGACAGAGATGAGTGGGGTGGTACACATTTATAATCCCCAAACTCAAGAGACAGATAAGGAGTCAATCACAGACCACATTAGCGACTGCGCCAGAGCCCAACTTGGCAAACCAGTAGGTGTATTGGGCTTACTCACTGGAGTGTCACTTAGGGGTAACTTATTCGTTTGGTGGCACACAGCTTGCCTAGGATGTGCAAGAACTTGGATCTAATCCTTAGCACTGCAGGACAGGGGGATAGAAACAATTGCTTTTATGGAACTTTTTCTTTCTTCCTTCCTTTCTTTCTTTCTTTCTTTCTTTCTTTCTTTCTTTCTTTCTTTCTTTCTTCTTTTTTTTTTTTAATTTTTGGTACCTGGAGGGACAGCCATGGGTGCTAGGAACCACAAACTCTTATATTTTTGGTTGTGAGCCTAGCCTTTTAATCCGAGCAATCCCTTCAGGAAGGAACCATTTTCTTATGTTTATGGGTTTTATTGCTTTCTGGATATGATATTAATGATGTTTACTTTTTTTTTTGATGTTTACTTTTTTAAAAAAGATTTATTTATTATGTATACAACATTCTGCCTCTATGTATGCACGCACGCCAGAAGAGGGCGCCAGATCTCAGTATAGATGGTTGTGAGTCACCATGTGGTTGCTGGGAATTGAACTCAGGACCTCTGGAAGAGCAGCCCGTGCTCTTAACCTCTGAGCCATCTCTCCAGCCCCTTAATAGATGTTTACAATGGTTCCCTCAGTAGCCAGTCTTCAGAAATGAACTGATCACACATTCAATATTACAAAGGCAACAAAAAAACGCCACAAGCAAACAAACAAACAAAAGCCCTAGCTCCGCCCCAAGGAGAAAACAAACTGGCAGGAAGCCCTTCATTGGCCTGCTTGACCCCTCTGCTCCTAGTGACTACTGTACAGCGACCATGCTTACAGAGAAGAAAACATCAGGAAGACCTGACTTGAGTGTATATGCGTATATGCGTATAGGTGTCCTTTAGAGGAGGTGCCACGTGTGTTGTGAACTTTTGGATTAGTGTCTATATTTTGAGACTTTGCTGCCCTAGCTGGCCTGAAATCATTGTGTAGCCTAGGCTGGCCTTTAACTCACAGAGATCTGGCCTGCCTCTGCCTCTTGAGACTAGGATAAAGGTGTGCACCAATGTCATCCCTTTTGGTAGAACTGAAGCTTTTGGTTGCAGAAATTCTGTCTTTTCTGCCGTACACGCAACATTTTGAACTGTAGTGTGTAGTATACAAATACTGAATGAGAGAGATGATCTGGTTGCCAAAAAGAAAAGAAAAAAGAAAGGCAAAACTAGAGGGAGGAAGGTACTGAAGAGGGAGTGACCGAGAAAGAAGAAAAAAAAGAAAAAGTAAAGAAGGGTGGGGAGGGCTGGAGAGATGGCTCAGTGGTTAAGAGCATTGCCTGCTCTTCCAAAGGACCTGAGTTCAATTCCCGGCAACCACATGGTGGCTCACAACCATCTGTAATGAGGTCTAGTGCCCTCTTCTGGCCTACAGGCATACATGTAGAAAGAATGTTGTATACATAATAAATAAATAAATAAATAAATAAATAAATAAATAAAAAATAAAAAGAAGGGTGGGGAAAATCCCAGTTTCTGGGAGGTGGAGTAGAGGAAAACTGTTCTGCTATGCACCTCCGCCGCGGCAGGGGGCGCCGTTTGACCGAGCGAGTTTTATGGGCGTGGCACAAGGGGGCGTGGTCACAGCCAAGCGTGGCAGAAGAGAGGCTGAGGCGAGGTTCCACTGCTCCAGGTGAGTGTCGCCCGCCTGCTGTGGCTCACAGCGAGATCCTCCCGGCCCCTAGAGATGCCTCTCTGCTGGGGAGGCAGAATCCGGGCCTCAGAGGCTGGGCTGACTGGCTCCTGCAGACCTCAGTTTACCCAGCGGTTTTGTGGTGTGTATGAGGGATGGGCTGGCTGCTTGGGCCCTCGGCCGGCTCCTGGTTCCCGCCTGGCGGACGGTCCATCCCTGGAGGCCCCATCCCTCTTCCTTTGCAGCCTGGCGGCTGGGGCCAAAATCTAGAAGGCCAGCTGTGCGACCCTGGGTAAGTCACGTCCCCCTCCTAGACGCCGGATTTCCTAGGGTCGAAATAGGTTGAGACCCAGGGGCACGGCGCAGCGGGTAAAGGCGCCTGACGGAGGTCGAAGGGGAGAACCGACCTCTGACCTCCAGACCAATGCTGTGGCACGTGAGCACACCTCAACCCCAGTAAGTAAATGTAAAAGAAGAGAAAACAGGAAAGATTGCGTTGAAATAGGCAGCGTGCACTCTGCCTGATATTTTGATGGTTTTTAAGAGACCGGTCGGTATAGGTTCAGAGCACATCAAACCACCGTTTCTTTGTGTTAGCGTCGCTGTGGTTGTACTTCTATGATGGTGTGGTTATCATTTTGATTGCCTAGTGTTTGTGGCTTTTGTTGTTGTTGTTGTTGTTGTGCTGGGGCGGAATCCAGGACCTTCTGCGATATGGGGTGTACCACTGAGCCACGTCCTCAGTTTAATGTTCTGTGAATTCCTCCCCTGTAAAGGAGGGCTGGGTGGAAATCGCTGTCCTCACTTCTTTTATCTCAGCGTTGAATCAGTAGGAAAGACTGAGGCTTAGTCTAGCCGTCCTCTCTGCCCCGCAGGGGAGGGGGTCAGCAGTTGATTCTGAGGTTTCTGCTCTGTCTTAAAGAGGCATTTTAATAATTAGAGTGTTTGATGAGTTCAAGCCCTTAATCCCAGAAGAGGCAGGAAGATCTCCAGAGCTCAAGGCCAACTTGGTCTACAGAGGGGGGGGGGGGGGGTCCACGATGGCCAGGGCTACACAATGAGACCCTATCTCAAGAAAGGAGGGAGGAAAATGGCGTGATTGGGCCTTATTTATGGCATAGTGTCCTGGAGGGTCTTTGATTCTAGAAATGCCTTGAAACAGCAGCTCTTCCTCCTGCGGTGCCTCCCTCCCCCTCCTAGCGTTGACCTAGGCGGTGGAAGCCAAGACTTTCGCTAAGTCAGCGCCTTCTGCCCGGGCTTCCCTTAACGTAAGAGTCCGGGAGCCCGCAACCTGCAGTTCGGTGCTGATTTCAGTGCAGCCCTTTGTTGAGAAAGTGCAGGAATCTGCTGCTTCGCAGAGAGGTCGCATTTTACCAATTCTGGTGACAGTGAGCTGGCTGGTGGGATGACCCTGTTTCCAATTTTTTTCTTTTAGAAAGACATTTCTTTTTTTCACATGTGTAACCAGGCAGCTGCAGTATTTTTCGTTTTTACTTCTAAAGAATTGTAGAAGGTCGTTTCTATTTTGTCTATTGGAAATCTTTTTAACATTTATTTATTTGGTGTGATTATGTGTGTGGGCTCACGGGTGTGTGAATGTCAGAGGCTTTCTCCTTCCTTCATAGGTGGCAAGTCAGGGAACTCACCTTGTCGGGCCTGACAACATATGCATTTACCCTCTGACCCAAATCTTTTTTCGTGAATATGCATTTTAAGTAAAATGCTAGGCAGTTCGGACTTTGCTTAGTAGTTGTTAGAAACTGACTGGCCAAAAAAAAAAAAAAAAAATCTAACTGGCTGCCTTGGGCCTTCTTGTCTAACCTGAAAGTCTGATTTCACTATTAAGTCTTGTGGTAATTGGCTTTTGTTTTAGCATAATGTTTTTTGAAGTTCAGCTGTTTTGCAGCATGTTGCTGGACTTAATTCCTTTTGTTGCACTTTGGTTTTACNCTCTCTCTCTCTCTCTCTCTCTCTCTCTCTCTCTCTCTCTCTCTCGTTTTTTGAAATGGGATCATCTTATGCTGGTTCTGAACTTTTTGGTCTCAAGTAAGCCTCACACTATAGCCAGCTGGGATTGCAGGTGAACACTGTCAGGCAAGCCTTTTTACGTATGTATGTTTGTATACATGCATGTATTTTAAGGCATTCGCAAGTTCATGGGCATCTAGATTGTATTATGGCTAATGCTGCTATGAACATTATTGAGCTGGTCTTTGCATGGACCTATGTTTCATTTCTCTTGGAAAAGTAAGAGTGGAATTATTAGGTCATACAGCAAAGTTTGCCTTTTTGAGGCCCTGCCACACCACTTTCTGAAGCTTTTATACCATTTTATATTCCTACAGTAATCTGTGAGGTTCCTGAGTGCTTCGCAGTCTCATCAATATGTTTGGAGCTGGATGTAGCCCCCAGGGCCTTGTGCATGCTTAGGACATTGACTTACACTGCTCACCCCAATATCTACCTTCTGTGTTACAGCCATTTTAGCAGTATACTATTGTTGGGTTTTGGTTTGTTTCTCTTATGAATTGTTGTTCCTAGACTCAGCGGTTAAGAGAATTGGCTGCTCTTCCAGAGGTCCCGAGTTTGATTCCCAGCACCCACGTGGTAGCTCACAACCACCTGTAATGGGAGCTGGTGCCCTCTTCTGACATACATGCAGGCAGAGCACACACGCACGCATGCACACACACACACACAAGTCTCATTTGAAATTGAAATTGTCTTTATCATGTTGTTCTTGAGGTATTGTCTTGCTTAATCGATGTGGGAGGCCCAGCTCGCTGTGGGCTGCACCATTCCCTGGGTTGGTGTTCTAGGCTATCTAAGAAAGCTAGCTAAGCGTGAACCTATGAGCCAGGAAGTGGGTTCCTAACCTGACAGTGATGGATTGTATGACCTGGAAGTGTGAACCAAACAAACCCTTTCTTTCCCAAGTAGCTTTTGGTCAGCAACAGAATGAAACTAGGACTTTTTTTTTTTTTTTATTGTAATAAAACACTTTGTATTTGCCATCTTAGCCATTCTCTCCTGTGGGCAAAAAAATTCACTCAAGTACGTTACCTCTGCATGTTCTTAGTTTTTCGTGCGAGGGGAAGAAGGGAAGTGAAAGGGTGTGGAGAAGGAGAGTAAGGGGAAGAAACAGAAGAAGAGGTGTCAAGGAGGTGAAGAGGTTTCTAGTTTTTGCAGAAGTAGTTGGAAAATTCCATAGGCAAGGACAATGCTAATATCCATATCAAAACCACAAAAAAGAGCAGGTCCAGGTCGAGCCTAACAAAGGACGACCCGACCGGAAAAGAGCCAGCGACAAGAGGAAATACTTGACATTCCAAATCACTAGATAAAGTTAATTTTTCTACTGTGGCCTTGCCATTTTACATCCTAACCAACAGATCACAATGGTTCCAGGTTCCTTCTCCTTGCCAGTTCTTGCCTTTTTTTTTTAATATTTATTTTTATTTATTATGTATACAGTATTCTGTCTGTGTGTATGCCTACAGGCCAGAAGAGGGCACCAGATCCCATTACAGATGGTTGTGAGCCACCATGTGGTTGCTGGGAATTGAACTCAGGACCTTTGGAAGAGCAGGCAATGCTCTTAACCTCTGAGCCATCTCTCCAGCCCAGTTCTTGCCTTTTTTAAAAAATATATTTTTTTTAATTTTTAAAAGATTTTTCTGCATCCTTATGCAGGAAAGAAAGGGCTTCTTTGGTTTTGCTTTGCACTGATTTTCCAGTCACAGCTGGCCCTGAGCTTTCCTGTGCTTTGTGTCACCGGTGCATGTTGCGGAAGTCTAGAAAGTCCTTTTTGGTTTTTGGAGGTAGAATTACTCAGTAGCCCAGGCTGACATGGAACACTGCCCTAGCTAGCCTCAAACTCAGGACGGTCCTCCTGTCTCAAATACAGGTAAACACACCACTACACCCAGGTCTTTGCTTGTTATTTAAATGTCATTTGCATTGTCTTTTATTATTTTTTTTATTATTGAATTTGTAGAAGCTCTTTAAGTTTATTGTATTTTTATGGATTCTTTGTCAAAAATAAAATTCTCAGATATTTCCCTAATTATATGTTTTTGAAACATAAAATTAAGAAATGTAGTTAATATGTCCCGCTTATGAACTTTTTTTCTTCTTACACTGCTGGGGATTGAAACCAAGGGCCTTGCTACATGCTTGGCAGGCTGTCTATCAGTGAGCTATATCCCACCCTTGGTTTTTGAGACAGAGTCTTACTTACTACGTAGCTCAGGCTGGTCTTGAACACCCCCAGTCTTCTGTCACTGTCCCCTGAATGCTGGGATTATGCTATAAACCATTACACCTGATTCCCTTCAGAGTTAAAGAAACACACTCTGCCCCTGATCAACACGGTACAAAACCAACCAATCCCTGAGCACAAAATCCAGCCAATTCCTGAACTTGTCCAAGCTCAGGGGTTGAAATCCAACCAATTCTACCCTGAAAATTTCCTCCCTGGAAAAACACTGCCTCTCAGAAGCCCTAAATAAGCCCTGTGCCTATTCCGTTTGCTGCTGCCTTTTTCCACCCTGGAGGAGGCAGCCACCCTCCTGGATTCTTCCTCCCAGTAAGTTTCTTGAATGAGGCTTGGGTGAGACCTTCATTAGCTAGAATGGAGTGGAGGAGAGAAGTCACTACTTTTCTTCAGAGCTGGAGCAAAGAGCCACGCTGAATGCTTTTGCTGGGGAATCCTTCCCCTAGTGGAGCAGAGTCTGAGCAGAACTGTAACAACTTCGCTGGGAATCCCTCCCCTGCTGGAGCAGAGTTGTTAAATTGGTGAACCCTTTCTCTGGAGCAGGGCTGTAAGTGGCTCCGCTTATGGTGGCTTTGTGGTATTCCTTGGCTCTGGACTCCTAGGATCCCTTTGCATCAGAACTGCAATGCTTACAGTGACTACTGCCTTAAACTACATTCGTTATTAGGTCAGTGAATGCTTGTCAGGTGCTACGTGCAGCCCTGGGATGTTTATAAAATATTTTATTTTATGTACTTGAGTGTTTTACCTGCATGTATGTAAGTGCACCACGTTCACGCAGTGCCCGAAGAGGTCAAAAGGTGTCCCCAGGTTTGGATCCTAGCACCCATATGGCAGCTCACAACTGTCTGTAGTTCCAGTTTCAGGGCCACTGTTCTGTCCTCCACAGGCATTACTTGTGTGTGGTACACTTAATACATGCAGTCAAATACTCATACACATAAAACTAAATATAAATAAATCTTTCCTTTTTATTCATTTCAGGACCACAACGAGTGGTATTGTACTGCTCACATTTAGAGTGGCTCCAACCTCCTCGTTAATCTAATCTAGAAACTAACTCCCCTAGAGACATGCCCAGGGGTTTGTTTCCTTGGTGATCCTCAGCTGGCAGTCAAAACTGACCATCATAAGCTCTTGTCCTAAGTATTGCTGCTCGCCTCCCAAAGGCCCCATGTCCTATACTGTTACTGTGAGGGAGCATAAGAACTTTGTGGAACACAAACACACTGACCTTTTCTGATGTGATGTTAAAATGACAGTGATAAGTGTTGCCAAGGATATGGTACTGTTAGGAACCTCTCACATTGCTGCTGGAAATGTAAAATGGAACTGCCTCTGTGGAAAATAGTCTGGCAGTTTCTCAAAAACTTAAACATATAGTTATTCTTTTAAAAATAACGAATGTATATGTATCTTTGTATGTATGCCACATGTATGCAGGTGCCTGGAACCTGAAGTTATAGGCAGTTGTGTGCTGTCCTACATGGGTGCTAGGGAATGGGACTCAGGTCCTCTGGGGGAACAGCAGTTGTTTTTGATGGCTAAGCCATTTCTCTAGCCCCGCCATACAGTTATTTATAACTGTGTCACTGAAAGAGTAATTCTGCTTGCCAGGTGATGGTGGCGCATGCCTTTAATCATAGCATTTGGGAGGCAGAAGCAGGTGGATCTGTGAGTTCAGGACCAGCGTGGTCTACAGAGTGAGTTCCAGGACAGCCAGGGCTACATAGAGAAACCCTGTCTTTTTCTTTTCTTTTTTTTAAAAGAAAACAAGGTTGACCCTTTTCGTCAAGATGGCGCCGAAAGCGAAGAAGGAAGCTCCCGCCCCTCCCAAAGCCGAAGCTAAAGCGAAGGCCTTGAAAGCCAAGAAAGCAGTGCTGAAAGGCGTCCACAGCCACAAAAAGAAGAAGATCCGCACATCGCCCACCTTTCGGCGGCCCAAGACCCTGTGGCTACGAAGGCAGCCTAAATACCCCTGGAAGAGCGCACCCAGGAGGAACAAGCTTGACCACTATGCCATCATCAAATTCCCCCTGACCACCGAGTCAGCAATGAAGAAGATAGAAGACAACAACACACTTGTGTTCATTGTGGACGTCAAGGCCAACAAGCATCAGATCAAACAGGCTGTGAAGAAACTCTATGACATTGATGTGGCCAAAGTCAACACCCTCATAAGGCCCGACGGAGAGAAGAAGGCATATGTTCGGTTGGCTCCTGATTATGATGCTCTGGATGTTGCCAATAAGATCGGAATCATCTAAACTGAGCCCAGCCGGCTAATTCTAAATATACACTTTTTCACCATAAAAAAAAAAAGAAAAGAAAACAAGGTTCATATAAATTACGTAAACAAGTATTTGTAACAGCCTTATCCATAGTAGTCAAAAAGTGTAAGCAACTAAACCCCTGTCTCCTGGTGAATGCAAAATGGCGTATCTGAACAGTGGAGTTCAGCCATAGGAAGAAAAGGGTGCTATATTCTACAGTGTGTACAGTCTTGATAGTGTGCTGGGTGGAAGAAGTCAGACATAAAAAAAAGAAGGCCATGCTCTTTGATTTCATTTACGTGGAATGTCCAGAATAGACGACTCGTAGAGACAGATTAGTTGTTGGAGTTGAGAAGAGGGAAAGTAGAGAGTGGTCATGGAAGTTTTCATGGTGGTCACGCAACTGTGTGAATCTTAGACATTTCATCATCTCTTAGGATGCTTATAAGTAAATCAATTAAGGGAAAAAAAACTCTCTGCTGGCCCTGAATGACAGGAGCTTTATGGTGCTTTGGCGACATGACTTTTCTTTATTATCCTTGTCCAGAAGCATGTGGCTCTGAAGGAAGGGAGCAGGCACGGCAGAGGGAGCTAAAATCAGTCAAATAAAGTTCAGTTTTTTTTTTTTTTTAAACATCTTTTGGGGTGCTGAGGATTAAACCTGGGACCTTGCCTTGCTAGGCAAGTGATCACCAGTTAGCATCTCTCCAGTTTTACAAATTATGCATTTCTACTGTGGTTTTAGCTTCCACTTGCCTCTGTCCCCTTCTACAATCTCATCTTTCCTAGATGGTGTTTTTTTTTTTGTTTGTTTTTTGTTTTTCGAGACAGGGTTTCTCTGTAAATTGGAGCCTGTCTTGGCACTAGCCCTTGTAGACCACAGAGATCCACCTGCCTCTGCCTCCTGAGTGCTGGGATTAAAGGCGTGAGCTACCACGGCTCGGCAGGTAGTTTTGTTGATTAGACCTTTATCTTTTCTCTTACACAGAAATGGAGCTCATAAAGGGTCTCTGGGCTGTAAGTTTTAGTTCTTTGTTGTGTGTGTTGTGTTGTGTGTGACAATCACAGGGTGGGAGTGTGGGCTGGAAACAAGGATTGCTGCTGATAAGAGTTTCACTGGACTCGAAGTTGTGAAGATAAAATGGTCTCCTAATTTAATTGTTGAAATATCTTTTTTAGGACTTAAGATGTCTTTGATCAGGCGCCATTTAGGACGTGGAAGACTTTCAGTAGCTAGAAGGTAAAGTGAAATATTTTTAAAATGTGTCCTGTGTTTTTTAATGTATTCTGGGGTAAAAATATCAAAATTCAGTGAAGACAGAAGTGCATGTATCAAGATTTAACTTTGACAATTATTTCTGATTTCACTTTTAATTTTTAATCCATATAATTAAGAAAAAATGACATCTTTTTCATTCTGGTATCAAAAGCAATACATAGTTTTTGGTTTTTAAATAAACTATTTTGGAATAATTACATACTCACAAGAAATACTTTGTAAATACATTCACAGCCCTGTGGTGTGTGGTATGAAGCAAGCCCCAACCATGTAGTCCATCCCTGGGCATTCTCCAGGGTTAAGCTATGGATTCTACACACTCATTTCTATACTGCTTGTAAATTGTTTCAGTGTTTGCAGGTAGTCTGGAAACGTCGTTGCTCATGAATATTCATTAACTTTCTACCTCTGCAAATGTCAGAATAGCTGCTATCAAGCTTTTGTATTTTTTTCTTCTCTGATTTTAAAGATTAAAAAGAAATTAGTTATGTCTCTCTGTGTGTCTTGTGCCTGTGCAGGCTAGAGGCAGCAGACCCCCTGGAATCCACTGGGAGCCACCTGGCATGGGCGGCAAGACTGAACTCAGGTCCTGGAAGAGCACTCTGCTTTTCACCCTCTCTCCAGCCCCTTCTCTGTTGTTCTCAGTTTTAGCTACATATATTAGTTGTACAGAAAACAGGTATCATTGTGACATTCCGTACATCTGTGTAATAGACTTGAATCGCACTCACCACCCCCTTCCTGTGTTATCCTCTCCCTCCTCCAGCCCCCATCTTCTTTATTAGTCTCATTCTACTTTTATTTTTTTTTCCTTTTATTTTCTAAATTTGGCAGGAGAGAGACAACTGTATCCTGTCTTTCTGAGTCTGGTTTGTCTAGTGTATTAGGCGATCTCCAGTGTCATCTGCTTTCCTGCAACGATGTTCCCTTTTTGAGTGTGTGTTAAGGTGTGCAGGTGTGTGTAGCTGTACATGCATGAGTGTGCTATTCTCAGTAACCATCTCTTGTGTTCTCAGATGGGGTCTCTCACTGGCCTAAAGCTCACCAATTAGGCTGGGATAGCTAGCTGACCAGCAAGCCGTACCTGCTTTTGCCTCCTCAGTGTTAGGTTTACAGGTAGGGACCACTATATCCACCTCATGTTAATTCTATTCACTGAACTTAGATCCTCAAGCCGTGGCCAGCACTTCCCTACCGAGCTATCTGCACTGCTGGGGTGGCTAATTTTGATTGTTAACTTGACATGCCTGGGAGGAAGGCATCAGACTGGCCTGTGGGCATGTCCGTGGGTGTTTTCATGATTGTTAATAAATGGTGGAGGAGGTCTTGACCCACTGTGGGTGGTCCTACTCCTGTGCAGGTGGGCCTAGGCTGTATAAGAAAGCCAGTTGAATAGAAGCAGGGAAAGTGAGTCAGTAAGCAATGTTTCCTGTAGTCTTTGCTTTTGTTCCACTTCCAGGTTCCGGCTTGCTCTGGCTTCTCTAGATGACACACTGTGATACAGACATATAAACCAAATAAATCTTCCCTCCCCCAAGTTGCTTTTAGTCAGTGTTTTATCATGGCGGTTGGAAGTTAGGACACCACCTCTCTATTTTTCTCTACATCTGAGTAGTAACCAATGTGTATGTTGTGCGTGTGTGTGTGTGTGTGTGTGTGTGTGTGTGTGTGTGTACACGCCACATATTCTTTATCCATTCTTCTGTGGTGGGTATCTTGGCTATTGTGAACAGTTTCAAGATAGATGTAGATTTGCAGGGATCTCTGTTGTATGCTGACTTTGATTCCTTTGGTGAATGCTGGTAGTGGTGTGGCTGGATATAGTTCTTTTTAAGGAACCTCTATACTGATTTCCATCTTTGCTATACAAGTTCATTAATACGACTATAAGGAGATTTGGTGCATTTGTTTTGGTAATAGCCATTCTGCCTCCTGAGTGCTGAGATTAAGGGTGTGTGCCACCACACCTAGCTCAATATTGTTTTGAGATGCATTTCATTTTTCTGATGGCTGCTGCAGATGTTAAACATCTTCATATATTTATCGGCCTTAGAAAAGTGTGCATGCGTGTTAGAGGTCCGAGGACAGCTTTGTGGAGTCAGTCTCTCCATCTTTATGGAAGTTTCAAGGGTCAGATTTATGTTGCCAGGTGTTTGTGGTAAGGGATCTTACCTCCTGAACCACTACTTGATGACCCTGTTTATACTTTTGGAAATTGTCTGTACAGTTTATTTGCCTATTTTTTAAAAAGATTTTATTTATTTTATGTATATGGCTGTTTTGTCTCCATGTTTATCTGTCCATCAGAAGAGACCATCGGATCTCATGGGACTACAGTTATAGATGGTTGTGAGCCCTGTGTGGGTGCTGGGAATTGAACTCATGACCTCTGGAGCAGCCAGTGCTTTTAACTGCTGAGCCATTTCTCCAGCCCCCTCATTTGCCCGGCTTTTGATTGGATTATTTGTTTTCTCGGTATTTATTTTTATTGTGTGTGCATGTGTGTGTACACGATATACTACCACACGTGTAGAGGTGAGAATAAACCTGTGAGAGTTGATTCTTTCCTTCCACGGTATAGTTTCAGGTTGGGATTCAGGTCATCAGGCTTGGTAACAAGTGCCTTTACTTGAGCCGTCTTGCCAGCCTGTGTTTAATGCTGAAAGTATTTATCAGTTATAGGAGTTTCTTAGTGAATTTTTTTAAGGATCACTTAATATACTATCATCGCTGGGCAGTGGTAGCACACGCCTTTAATTTCAGCCCTCAGGAGGCAGAGGCAGGTGAATCTCTGGGAGTTCGAGGCCAGCCTGGTCTACAGAGTGAGTTCTAGGACAGCTAGGGCTGTTACACAGACAAACCCTGTCTCCTGTCTCGGGGGGAAAAGTTTCTTCCTTTCCAACTTGTATCCCCTTGATCTCCTTCAGTTGTCATATTGCTTTAGCTAAGACTTCAAGTACTATATTGTATAGGTTTATGGAGAGAGTGGACAACCTTGTGTTGGTTCTGATTTTAGTGGAATTGCTTTGAGTTTCTCTCTGTTTAAGTTGATGTTAGCTATGGTCTTGCTGTAAATTGCCTTCATTATGTTCAGGTGTGTCCCTTGTATCCCTAATCTCTCCAGGACTTTTATCATGAAGGGGATTTTTCTGCATCTAATGAGATGATCATGCAGTTTTGTTGTTTTTTTTTCTTTTAGTTTGTTTATATAGCGAACTACAGTTATCAATATTTGTATGATGAACCATCCTTCATGGTGGATGATCTTCTTGATGTGTTCTTGGATTCAGTTTGCCAGCTATTTTATTGAGAA
Organism: Alexandromys fortis; assembly: GCF_014885135.2. Taxonomy (NCBI): domain Eukaryota; kingdom Metazoa; phylum Chordata; class Mammalia; order Rodentia; family Cricetidae; genus Alexandromys; species Alexandromys fortis. The sequence goes on along the minus strand of NW_026068054.1, from coordinate 1,170,380 downwards.
ATTTTATATCTATGTTTATAAGAAAAATTGGTCTGTAATTCTCTTTCTTTGTTGGGTCTTTTTGTGGTTTGTGTATCAGGGTAGCTGGCCTTATAAAATGAATTAGGCAGTGTTCCTTCTGTTTCTATTTTGTGGAATAATTTGAGGAGTATTGGCATTAACTCTTCCTTTGATAGTTCATCTGGTAGAGCTGAGGAGTGTAACTAACTCCCAGTCATTAACTCGACTTAGAAAATCTGATAGAATTCTGCACTAAAACATATTTGGTTCTGAACTTTTTTGGGGGGGTGGGGGAAGTGGATTTTTAATGACTGCTTCTGTTGCACTAGGGATTATAGCTCTGTTTAAATTGCTTATCTGATCTTGATATAACTTTGGTAAGTAGTACATATTGAGAAAATCATCCATTTCTTTTATTAGGTTTTTTCAATTTTGTGGAGTACAGGTTTATAAAGTATGTCCTTTTGATTCCCTGGATTTCCTCAATGTCTGCTGTTATGTCCCCCTTTTCATTTCTAATTTGGTTAATTTGGATATTTTCCCTCCACCTTTTAGGTAATTTCGGTAAATGTTTGTTAATCTTACTGGTTTTCTCAAAGAACCAATTCTTTGTTTTATTGACTGTTTGTATTTTTGCTTGTTTGTTTCTGTTTTATTGATTGCAGCTTTGAGTTTGATCATTTAACTTTTACTTCTTTGGGTGTGATTTCTTTTTTATGTTCTAGAGCAGTGGTTCTCAACCTCCCTAATGCTGTGACCCTTTAATATTACAGTTCCTCATGTTGTGCTGATCTACAATCATAAAATTATTTTGTTGCTACTTCATAACTGTAATTTTGTTATTTGTATGAATTGCAATGTAAACATCTGATTGTGCCCCCAGTGTGTCATGACTCACAGGTTGACAATCACTGTTCTAGAGCTTTCAAGTGAGATCTCTCTGATTACTTTCTTTAATGTAGGCACTTAGTCCTATGAACTTGTCTATTAGATCCGCCTTCATTGAGTCTGATAAGTTTGGGGATGTTCTATAGTCATTTTCATTCAGTAGTGAGTTGTTCAGTCTCTGTGAGTTTATGAGCTTTCTGTTGTTCCAGCTGTTGGTATCCAGCTTTAATTTGTAGGGTTCAGCTAGGATGCAAGATGTTATTTCAGTTTTCTTGTATCTGTTGAGAATTGTTTTATATCTGAGTATGTGACCAATTTTGGAGAAAGTTCCATGAGGTGCTGATAAGGTATATTCTTTTGTGTTTGGGAAGAATGTTCTGTAAATACCTGTTTGATCCATTTGGCTTATAATGTCAGTTAGCTCCAACATTTCTGTGTTTAGTCTGGTGGTGTCATCTGTGGGCTTGTGGTCCTGGGTCATGAAGAGCAAGCCAGTAAGCAGCTCCCTCCATGCCTCGGGATTAGTTCCCGCCTCCAGGTTCCTGTCCTGACTTCCCTGGATGACAGACTGTGATGACCCTTTCTTCCTCAACTTGTTTTTGGTTATGGTGTTTTATCACAGCAATAATTCTAACCAGGACAATGATTACATAATTTCTCCCTTTCCTTTCTTGCCTCTCCCCTGCATACTCCTCCTTGCTCTCTTTCAAATTCATGGCCTTCTTTTTCATTAGTTGTTATATCTGTGTGTGTGTGTTATACACATATTTTCCTAAATATGACCTGCTCAGTCTGTATAATGTTTCTTGTATGCGTGTTCTGATTTTTTGTTTGTTTGTTTTTTGAGACAGAGCTTTTCTGTGTAACAGTCCTAGCTGTCCTAGAACTTGCTTTGTAGACCAGGCTGGCCTCCAGCTCACAGGGATCTTCCTGCCTCTGCCTCCCAAGTGCTGGGATAAAAAGTGTGTGCCACTGCTGCCTGGCTTTTTTTTTTTTTTTTTTTGTGGTGTGTATGTGTGTTTTTAGGCTGACATTTGGTATTAGATAACCAATTGGTGTGCTCTTCCCTGGGAAAGATGATCTCTCCTACTCCTCTCATTTCTTAGTCCTTGTGGACTTTCCTCTGTCCACTTTGGTGTGTCTGTTGTTGTCCTTGTTTAGCTCGTGTTTGGGCACTTGTGTTGGTGAGACTTTGTGGGTGTATTTTCTACCATCACTAGGGGATGCTGTCTCAGAGCAGACTCTTACAGTCTTCTGCGGTGTCCCCTGTGCCTTGGGTGTGGGACTTGTTGTGTAGATGTATTTATTGGGACTCCATAGCTCTTGTGTTTTGATAGGTTGTGGTCTTCTGTAATGGCCTCTATTTTCTTGATGAGGGCTGTATTTCCCTATGGGTATAAAGAGAAATGCTTAGTGTAGTTAGAGATTGTGCTTGTTTAGTAATGTGGTGGTTGTAGGTTCTCCTTGATGATCTGTGACTTCACTATCCCTGGACAGTGGGCTAGGTTTCCAGGCCCGGGCATAATTTCCCTCTTGTTGACCAGGTCTAAAGTCCAATTAGAGAGCCGTGGCTTATTGCCACAATGTGCAGGCCTCTGCTGCATCTTAGGTATGTCATGCCATGCTATCTCCTGTTGTGTTTTCATGTGTCATAGCTGGATAGGACTGTTGCTGGTTTCCCTCCTTTCATTGGGCGCTCACATGGCCCCTGTGCTTGAGATGCAGTGTTTTCAGCAATAGGGACTTAGCTATTCCACCTCTGAGGGCAGCCAAGGGCAATAGCAATAACCTATATATTTTGGGAGCCTGTTGGACAACCCTGACCAACAACACAAAACGAGGGTTTCTTATGCCTGGTGTTGGGGTTTTTGTTAGGTGATCCTTGCTCTTGGAAGGAGCACTATCAGCCCAGATAAGAACATTTTATTTAAAGTATATATGTATTTTTATATACAGACTTAGGTGTGTTATATTTATTATTATATTTTTAAAAAATAGTTAATAGCTTGATTCCTTATGACTTTCAGACATCCTTACTGTTTTCCCCCTCCTTCCTTCTGCATTTATGCCCTCCCAGTTATAGGTTCCCCATTTCCCCATTTTACCCTGCTATCCCCCCTCTCTATTGCTGCCCCACCCCTACCTTGGCAATGGTCCCTTTTTACTTCACTGGTTTCTACAGTTACTCCAGTACATGTCCTCACATGAGAAATGAGAGCTAGGAGCATCAGGTGAGAGAGGACATGTCGCATTTGTCTCGCTGGGTCTGTTACCTCACTCAAAATGACCTATGTTAGTTCCATCCATGAACTTAAAAGTTCATGATTTTTTTCTTTCTTTTCCTTTTTTTTTTTTTAAACTGCTGACTAGTATTTCATAGTGTATATGTGCCACATTTTGTTGTCCATTCATCAGGTGAAGGACATTTTGGTTGTTTCCTTTTCCTAGCTGTTTTAATAGAGCTGCAGTTGACATGGCTGAGCAAGTATCTGTGGAGTAAGATGAGTTTGCTGGACATAGTAGTAGTCTTGGTTGGCAGTTACTTTGTTTTAGGGTTTGAAATTCTTTTTCCTTCCACCTCCTCCTTCTCCTTCTCTCTCTTCTTGTTTTTCCTCCTCCTTCGAAACAACTATTTGATCCCTGAAAGTTTGGTAGTGCTTGTTTTATGAAATTAGGCACTTCATTGTTTGGTACATATATTCATCATTGTTAAATTTTTGGTGGATTGTTCCCTTTTTTTCCTATGCAATGACTTTTATCCCTTCTCCTTTTGACTGAAGTCTCCTTCAGTAAGTATAGCTGACCCTGGCTGCTTCAGCTTCCATTTCCTTGGACCATTGTTTTCTATCCTTTCCTCTGCACTCTGTGTATCTTTGCCAGTGAGATAAGTTTTCTTGTAGACAACAGACAGTTGGCTCTCTTCAATACTCATTCAGCTAGTCTGTCTTTTAAGTGGAGAAGTATGACTGTATTAGAGTTATTGAAAAGTACGTAATAACTTTCCTTTTATGTTAGAGGTTTGCTGCTTTACTGAGCTAATATTGCTTGATTTCTTCCTTTTTTGTTTTGTTGTGTTTGTTTTTGAAACAGGGTTTCTCTGTGTAGCCCTGGCTGTCCCAGAAGTTACTCTGTAGTGCAGACTGGCCTCAAACTCAGAGATCCTCCTGCTTTTGCCTCCCAAATGCGTGAGTGACCATGCCCGGTTCCTTCTCATGTTTTACGTGCTACACTATTTTCTGTGGTAATAGTGTCCCATCCACTTTTATTTCTATCTCAGTAACTCCTTAACCTTCACTCTTTTTCCACCAGTCTCTTGGTAATAATAATACCTTTTATTATTTGATTTACGGAGCTTTTCGTTTCTAAGATTTCTGGGTTTTTGTTACTGTTGGTTTTTTTTTTTTTTTTTTTTTGGCATGGTTTCTCTCCATAGCTCTGGCTGTCTTGGAACTCACTTTATAGATCAGGCTGCCCTTGAACTCAGAGATCTGCCTGCCTCCTGAGTTCTGGGATTAAAGGTGTGCATCACCACTGCCTGGTGAGTTCTGTTTTTTTGTGCCCCCCAGATTCATTCAATCCATCAATCAATCAGCTAATCAATCAATCCACCCTTCTCTCTCGGCTGAAGTTTTTATCTAAGTTGATGAATTTCTTCCCCGGGTTTTACTTGTTTCACCTGTTTAGTCTTTTCCTTCTGTGTGCATTTGCTCCCCCTACACACTCATGCACACATTGCACACATACACATCTTTCTTTCTTTCTTTCTTTCTTTCTTTCTTTCTTTCTTTCTTTCTTTCTTCTTATTTTTTTTTGGTTTTTCGAGACAGGGTTTCTCTGTAGCTTTGGTGCCTGTCCTGGAACTAGCTCTTATAGACCAGGCTGGCCTCGAACTCCCAGAGATCTGCCTGCCTCTGCCTCCCGAGTGCTGGGATTAAAGGCATGCGCCACCACCGACCGGCACACGTATTTCTTAATGTTACAGGGTTAAGACACACCCTTTGGTCCCAAGGATGCTACAATTGCCCCACCCCTTTGCTTCTAGGCTGCTCAGTGAGCAACCTCAGTGTAGGACTGTCTTGTCAGAGTTGCTCTTATTGGTAATTCTGGTGTTGGAGAGAAATATTTGCTTGAATAGGTTTAATCTGGAAAGTTAGAGCACTATTTGCGTAGAGTTGCAACAAGAAGCCTCCAGGTTGAGGGCTAAACAATAGGGCACAGATGAGGGACATGGCAGGACATATCCAGCTGTAACATCAGCATACTGTCATAGTGTTATAGTGAGTTTATTGGCTCATGGCATTGTTAAACAACCCCAAAATGACGGTGTCAAGCAATGCCTAAAGGAACTGAGGTTGTGCAGATTTATGGGCAGTTGGAGCAATTTATGTCATCTACAGACAGCTCCTATAGGTGAAACAAGAACTTTTGCAAGGAAGACTCACTTGTCTTTCATTGAGAAAGACATGGGCTCTAGATTCCACAATTCTGCTTTTCCCACAAGTCTAACATAGGTACACTGTATTGTTTCTCAGAAGCAAATGCAATTAGATGTGAAAATGTCATGTCTCCAAGTAGCAGTATGGTTCCTGTCTCATTCCACCAACTACTGAGAAGCCAGAGGTGCAGGTCTGTAGAATAGCTAAGGCATTTGTTCCTTTCTCCCAGAAGGCTGTGTAGTTTCCTGGTCTGAGACTATGTATTTGTAATTATTGTGGTTAAAGAAAAATTTCCAGGGTCAGAGATTGTTCAAGACAAATCCCTGCTGTGTATTTCTCAAATAGTTTTCCATGTTGGGGACTGAGATTTTCTCTGTTAGCGTAATCTGAGAGTGGTAGATGACGCGTGTCTATGAACTTGTACTTATGACTTCTAGTTAGTGGGGTCTGTAAATCAGCAGGAGGCAGCTGCTAGGTCAGTATTAACTGGTTTGAAGAGTGAGGTGTTCCGTCCTCCTACAGTCTGATCTTCATTTCTTTTTGGAAATGCCCTCAGGACCCTGAAAGAATAAGCTGTAAATAGGCAACCCTAATGACATGCAGGACCCTAGTGGCAAAGGATAGCAGAAACTCACGTTCTTCCCGTTCTGGATATGGAAGTCTGAAATCAGGGTGGTAGAGGTTGTGTCTAGATTCTCTGAGAGGCCTATCTCCTCTCCTGATCGTGGGTTTACCTCGCACCCCAGCCTGGCCCCCAGCTGCAGCTCAGCAGAATCTCCCTGCGCTGTCACATGATGTGCCCTTCCCACCTGTGTCCAGATCGCCTGGTGACATTAGTCATTGCAGACTCAGTTGAATCTGGAATGACCTGTTATAACTTGTTGCCTCTGTAAAGGTCCTATTTGGAAGTACAGTTGCGTGCCCGTCTTCCCCATGTTAAGTTACCCATAGTCATCCATGGGGCAAAGAGAGGTAGAATTGTTGTCTAACACTGGGTGTTTTGCAGGAGTTGGTGGGGCAGGGGGAAAAGCTACCTACCTTTTTCCGCTTACACATAGCCTTGATGGAATTTCCTGGCACTTAATGTAGGTTTCTGGTGATTGGCCAGGGCCTAATGAGCTCTGAAATGGCCTGAAAGAACTCACTCTTTTTTCTCCCTTTGCTTTCCCTAGCCTTCTCCCAGTGAAGAGCACCAGCATATTCTTCTGTTTGTCTAGATACATCTGTAAAATAGAGGCAAGTCTATAAAATATCCAAGCTGGTGATCCAAAGAAACCATATTCAACAGAAGAGTCTTAAGGTAGCTGAGGCTGCAGACCAAGATCAGTTTCCAGCTTTTGCTTCAGGGCAGTTTGAAGTGGACTAGCAGTGACTGGGTGGTCCCCAGTCTGAAGCAACAGGAGGTCAAGCAGGTGACCTGACTCTCCTATTACTTTATTTATTTACAAGGTGCGAAAGGAGGGCTCTCTGAAGCCTGCCTGCCTTAGGTAGCATTCCTGTGGGGGCAGGGTCTGGCCAGGTGCTGAGGGACAGCAGTGAACAGAGCCTCCTGTCTGAGAGCTTCCCCTCCCCCCCCCAGGAATGAGGTGGCACACAGGACGTGAGTACTTAATATGTGGCCAGTACTCCTGAAGACTAGTAAGGTCATTACTGTAGCCAAGAGCCTCTGACAACCTAATGGCTAATGTGATCCTGGAACAGGAAATCTAAGTAAAAACAGAAAAATCCGTCTGAAACCTGGACTTCAAGTGATGTGATGATGATGGTGGCGGTGTGTCAGACGTTGGGGGACCTTGTCAGAAAGACTGGGGGCCTAGGTGATTAGGAAGGAGTATGGCATGCATAGGGACGTGTATTTAAGGCACAGAGACCAGGGAAGGTCTTCCAGGAGAGAGCAGCTTGAGACTGTTGAGAGAATAAGGTCGGATAGTTGAGGTGGGTGCCTGTAAGTGCTGCCGAGGACTCTGGCCTGACTGGGCAGATACCAGCAAAGCTGTGGATCTGGTTACCTTTGCGTCCCACAGAGCCCATTCTACCACTGGCCTCTTAGTAATCTTCTGAAAATCCCCACTAGAGGGCATTGCGAGGCTTAAACATGGGCTATGAAACTTTGGGCCACTTCCTAGCAACCTGTTTTCCTACAAAGCTATGTAAAGAAGAGCCAACACTCTTCAGTGTGTTTCCTTTTTCTATTTTTTTTTCAAAATTTTCCAAGTTTTGCCTGCGTGCATGTCTATGCACCATATGTGTGCCTAGTGCCCATGGAGGCCAAGACAGGACATTGGGTCCCCTGGGACTCTAGTTCCAGACAGTTGTGAGCCACCATGTGGGTGCTGGGAATTGAACCCGGGATCTCTGGAAAAACAACAAGTGCTCTCTCTTAACTGCTGAGCCATCCCTCCAGCTGTCACACACAGGAGGTTTTAGAATGCTGAGAACTGTTTTGTAAGACACAGTGATGGTGGACATGGACACCGTTTAAGACAGAGATTAATATATGTTGCTCTTCCAGAGGACCTAAATTCAGTTCTTGGCACCCACATCAGGTGGCTTACAACCACCTGTAACTCCAGCACAGGGGGAATCCATTGCTTCAATGCTTTTTTTTTTTTTTTTTTTTGGCTTCCATGGGCAACTGTACTTTATACACTTACATACAAACATATAATTAAGATAAATATTAAAAACCTCCTTGTGTATTAGTTCACTTTCTGTTGCTGTGATTGTGCTGGGTTTATGTCACTTGACATGAGTTAGAGTCATTTGGACACCACAGTCCTCTGCTCTACCAGCTGAGCTATGGAAGGGAGAGGGAACCTCTGCTGAGAAAAGTGGCCCCACAGGATTGGCCTGTGAGCAAGCCTGTAGGGCATTTTCTTGATTAATGTTTGATGCTGGGGGTGGGGCTAGCTTACTGTGGGCAATGCCATCCCTGGGCAGGTGGGTGGTTCTGGGTGTATAAGAAAGCTGGCTGAGCAAGTCAGGGGTGAGCAAACCAATAAGCAGCTAAGCAGTGGCTTTCCATGGCTTTGCTTCATTCAGTTCCTGCCCTGACTTCCATTCGTGATGGACCATGAGCTGAAGTAACCCTTTCTTCCCCAAGTTGCTTTTAGTAGTGGTGTTTTATCACAGCACTAGAGACTCTAAGGCAATCATGAAATTCTGGAGGCAGGCTAACTAACATAAGGAAGAAGACGTTTATTATGAGAGTCGCAGACATGGCTCCATTGATACCTTAGTGCTCCCAGGGACCTCATGGTTGATGTTTATGATGGGAATGCATGCTGAAAGGAAAGAGAGTTCACATCACCACACAACAGGGAACCAGAGGGTGAGTCAGTGGACTGGTTTGCTCTCAACACCAGCTGTGATGGTTAAATTTAATCTTGGTACAATCTAGAATCACCTGGGACAGAGGCCTCAGAAAGTGTCTGATAGATTATTTTGATTGTGCTAATTGGTGTGAGAGGATCCTCCCATTGTAGGCAGCACCATCGCTGGGCCACGGTCCTAGGTTGAACGGAAAGGAGAAAGCTAGTGGAGCAAGCATGCGTACATGCTCTCTGCTCCTGATTGTTAAATAGTGTGACTAAGCACTTCAAGTACCCGTTGCCTGACTTTGCTAAAATGGTGGACTATAAGACACTCTCACAGGAACTCAGGAGTCCTCTGGAAGAGCTACCTTAATCTTTGCCAAGAAGAGCTTTGCCAGTTACCCAGTGACCTTTCTCACAAGGCTCTTCTTCTAGGCACGGCTGCCCTAGGCTCCTGGGGGATACACTCAGATCATGAGCAAGCTGTAGCACTGTTTCTCTCCCTGCTCAAGTCCTCCTTTCCCCTCAAACCCCTGGCAGCCATAGCCTCACCACCATCCTGTAAAACACAAGGGCTGACACAGGACTAGGGAGGGAACTTGTGGCTCCTTTTGGGTTTTGTCTCTTTAACAAAGCCATGTTACTTTGTCTGTTTCTAGAGGCTTGGTTAAAATTTCTCCAGAGGAATGTTAAAATTCAAATTGTTTCTAGTGAAATTTAAAATTATGATGGAACTTCTAAGAGTGGATCCTTAAAAATCTTTTTAATTTTAAAATTTATCCCCAGAGATTCCTACTGTGAGAATTTAATAGATTGGCTGTCTTAGAAGTTGAGGTAATTGAGATGCAACAGTAAAAACGTTAAAAATAATCGCCCTGGCCCTCCTGGAGGCCTGGGGAATGTGTGCATATTTAACCCGAAAGTGTTGGGTGTCTTCATGAGGGCTTCACTCCTCAGTGACGTCAGGCTCTGAAAAGCTTCTGATGCACAAAGCCTGAGAACGCTGAAACTGATGTTAAAGGAGCAAAAAATCAATGTGGGCTTTCTCCCCAGTATTATTTTTCTTTATAATTTTAGCTCTGTAATACTGAAGTATAATAATATGCTGCACTTTGAAATGTATAGCTTGATTTTTGCCAGTGGATGTCAGGCTGTCTTTATAATAAAGATAGTGAACCTGCTGTCACCTCCCCCAAGCCTTCTTGGAGCTCTTGGCAACTCAGCCTGCCTTTTTGCATGCCTTCAGCACCACTCTCTCATTTTTATTACTTTAGTTTGCATTTTGTATCAACTTGTGTATATATTATTTTATAAAAAATATATAAAGGGAATCATGCAGAAAGTACTTTTAGGGTTCATTCATTTTTGCCTTATTTCAGTGTAATTATTTAGAAATTCATCCATATTGCTGGATAGGTAAATTTGTTTCCCTTTCATTATTATTTATTTATTTACAGTGTTGGGTGTAATCCTTGCACACAGGCAAGTGCTCTGCCACTAAGCCGTGTCTCAGTCCTATTCCATTTCCCCAGTTCATATGTGAAACTTCTCTTTTTTATTTATTCTTCTCTCAATTCAAATATAATTCTTTGTTTGAGGGACATCTAGGTTATTTCCAGTTTCTAGCTATTACGAATTAAGCTGCTATGAGTATAGTTAAGCAAGAGTCCTTGTGGTAGGATAGATTGTCCTTTGAGTATATGCCCAGGAGTGGTATTGCTGGATCTTGAGGTAGATTGATTCCCAGTTTTCTGAGAAACTACCATATTGGTTTCCAAAGTGGCTGTACAAGTCTGTAGTCCCACCAGCAATGAAGGAGTGTTCCCCTTGCTCCACATCCTCTCCAGCTTGAGCTGTCACTTGTGTTTTTGATCTTAGTCATTCTGACTGATGTAATGAGGAATCTCAGAGTCGTTTTGATTTGCATTTCCTTGCTGGCTAAGGATGTTGAGTTTTTGTTTTAATATTTATTTATTATGTATACAATATTCTGTCTGTGTGTATGTCTGCTGGCCAGAAGAGGGCACCAGACCTCATTACAGATGGTTGTGAGCCAACATGTGGTTGTGGGAATTGAACTCAGGACCTCTGGAACAGCTGGCAATGCTCTTAACCACTGAGCCATCTCTCCAGCCCCGTATTGAGTATTTTTTAAAGTGCTTCTTGGTCATTTGAGATTCCTCTGTTGAGATTCTCTGTTTAGATCTGCACTCCATTTTATTTTTATTATTATTATTTTGGATTATTTGGTTTGTTGATGTCTAGTTTTTTAAGTTCTTTATATATTTTGGATATTAGCCCTCTGTCAGATGTGGAGTTGGTGAAAATCTTTCCCCATTTGTAGGCTGCCATTTTGTCCTCTTGACAGTTTCTTTTGCCTTACAGAAGCTTTTCAGTTTCATGAGGTCCATTTATTAATTGCTAATCTTAGTGCCTATGATAGTGATACTCTGTTTAGGAAGATGTCTCCTGTGCCAATGCGTTCAAGGCTATTAACCACTTTTTCTTTTATCAGGTTCAGTGTAATTAGTTTAATGTTGAGGTCTTTGATCCACTTGGACTTGAGTTTTGTTCAGGGTGATAAATGTGAATCTATTTGCATTCTTCTGCATGTAGTCATCCAGTTAGACCAGCACCATTTGTTTAAGATGCTTTTTTTCCCCCATTGTATAATTTTTGCTTCTCTGTCAAAAATCAGGTGATCATAGGTGTGCGGATTTATGTCTGGGTCTTTGATTTGATTCCATTGGTCCACCTGTATTTTTATGCCAATACCATGAGATTTTTATTGCTATCGCTCTGTAGTACAGCTTGAAATCAGGGATGGTGATACATCAAGAAGTTTAAATTGTGTTAGAATTTTGATGGGAATTGCATTGAATCTGTAGATTGCTTTTGGTAAGATGGCCATTTTTTTTACTATGTTAATCGTACTGATTCTTGAGCATAGGTGATCTTTTCATCTTCTGATATCTTCTTCAGTTTCTTCAAAGACTTGAAGTCATTGTTATACAGGTCTTCACTGCTTGGTTAGAGTTATCCCAAGATATTTTGTATTATTTGTGGCTGTTGTGAACGTTGTTGATTCTCCGATTTCTTTCTCTGCCAGTTTGCCATTTTACATAGGAGGGCTACTGGTTTTACTGAGTTAATCTTATATCTAGTCAGTTCACTAAAGGTATGCATTAGCTGGAGGAGACTACTGGTAGAATTTTGGGGGTTGTTTGTGTATATTGTCACGTCATCTATGAATAGTGATACTTTGACTTCTTTTCCAGTTTGTGTCCCTTTGATCTCCTTTAATTGTCTTATTGCTCTAGCTAGAACTTCAGATACTATATTGAATAGATATGGAGAGAGTACACAGCCTTCTCTTGTTCCTGATTTTAGTGGAATTGCTTTGAGTTTCTCTATATGTAATTTGATATTGGCTATGGGATTGCTGTAAATTGCCTTTATGTTTAGGTATATCTTTTGTATCCTTGATCTCTACAAGACTTTTTTTTTTAATTGAGCTATATATTTTTTTCTGCTCCCCTTTCTAACTCCCCCCTCTCCTTCTGCCCTCTCCCATGATCCCCACACTTGCAATTTACTCAGGAGATCTTGCCTTTTTCTACTTCCCATGTAAATTAGATCCATGTATGTCTCTCTTAAGGTCCTCTTTGTTGTCTAGGTTCTCTGGGATTGTGAATTGTAGGCTGGTTTTTCTTTGCTTTATATCTAAAATCCACTTTTGAGTGAATACATATTATATTTGTCTTTCTCGGTCTGGATTACCTCACTCAATATGATGCTTTCTAGCCCCATCCATTTGCCTGCAAATTGCAAAATGCCATTTTTTTCCTCTGTGTAGTATTCCATTGTGTAACTGTACTACATTTTCTTTATCCATTCTTCAGTCGAGGGGCATTTATTTGTTTTCAGGTTCTGGCTATGACAAACAATGCTGCTGTGAACATAGTTGAGCACATGTCTTTGTGATATGATTGATTGATCATCCTTTGGATATATACCCAAAAGTGGCATTGCTGGGTCTTGAGGTAAGTTGTTTCCTAATTTTCTGAGAAATCGCCATACTGATTTCCAAAGCATTTGTACAAGTTTTCACTCCCAGTAGCTTCTCGGTCTCAGGAAGTCTCATTTATTAATTGTTGCTCTCAGTTTCTGTGCTACTGGGGTTATATTTAGGAAGTGGTCTCCTGTGCCAATACGTTCAAATGTACTTCCCACTTTCTCTTCTATGAGGTTCAGTGTGGCTGGCTTTATGTTGAGGCCTTTGATCCATTTGGACTTGAGTTTTGTGCATGGTAATAGATATGGGTCTATTTTCATTCTTCTACATGTTGATATCCAGTTATGCCAGCAACATTTGTTGTATATGCTTTCTTTTTTCCTTTTTATATTTTTTGCTTTTTTGTCAAAATTAGGTGTTCATAGGTATGTGGATTGATATCTGGGTCTTCAATTCGGTTCCATTGGTACCCCTGTCTGTTCTTATGCCAATACCAGGCTGTTTTCAGTACTGTAGGTTTGTAGTAGAGTTTGAAGTCAGGGATTGTGATGCCTCCAGAAGTTCCTTTATTGTACAGGATTGTTTTGCCTATCCTGGGTATTTTGCTTTTCCGTATGAAGTTGAGTATTACTCTTTTGAGGTCTGTGAAGAATCTTGCTGGGATTTTGATGGGCATTGCATTGAATCTGTAGATTGATTTTGGTAAGATTGTCATTTTTACTATGTTAATTCTACCTACCCAAGAGCATGGAAGATCTTACCATTTTCTGGTGTCTTCATTTTCTTTCTTCAAAGACACAAAGTTCTTGTTATATAGGTCTTCCACTTGTTAGTTTAGAGTTATTCCAAGATAGTTTGTTATTTGTGGCTATTGTGAAGGGCGATGTTTCTCTGATTTCTTTTTCACCCCATTTATCATCTGTGTAAAGGAAGGCTGCTGATTTTTTTGAGTTAATCTTGTATCCTGCTACATTACTGAAGGTGTTTATGAGTGGTAGAAGTTCCTTGATAGAATTTTTGGGTTTGCTTATATAAACTATCATATCATCAGCAAATAGTGAGAGTTTGATTTCTTCTTATCTGATTTGTACCCCCTTGATCTTTTTTGTTGTCTTATTGCTTTAGCTAGAACCTCAAGTGCTATATTGAATAGATATGGCTAGAGTGGACAACCTGTCTTGTTCTTGATTTCAATGGGATTGCTTTGAGGTATATTCTTTTGTGTTTGGATGGATATTCTATAGATGTCTGTTAAGTCCATTTGAGTCATGACATCTGTTAGTTCCCTTACTTCTCTGTTAAGTTTCTGTCTGGCAGACCTGTCCAGAGGTGAGAGTAGAGTGTTGAATTCTCCCACTATTAGTGTATGGGGTTTAATGTGTGATTTAAGCTTTAGTAGTGTTTTTTTTACCCTTGTATGAGGGACATAGATGTTCAGTATTAAGATTTCCTCTTGATGGATTTTTCCTGTGACAAATATGAAATATCCTTCTTTGTCTCTTTTGATTGATTATAATTTGAAGTCTATTTTGTTAGATATTAGGATAACTACACCAGTTTGTTTCTCAGGCCTATTTGATTGGAAAAATTTTCCCAACCCTTTATTCTTTGGTGAGGTATGTTTCTTGAATGTAGCAGAAGGATGGATTCTGTTTTCATATCCAGTCTATTAGCCTTTGTCTTTCTGTAGTTGAGTTGAGTTCATTTATGCTAAGGGATATTAATGACCAGTGTTTTCTAGTTCCTGTTATTTTAGTTTCCATTGCTGGTGATGTTATTGTGTGTCTTTTTTCTTTGGGATTTGCTGCTGTGAGATCATCAATTGTCTGTGTTTTTGTAGATGTAGCTAACTTTCTTGGGTTAGAGTTTTCCTTCTAGTACTTTGTAGAGGGCTGGGTTTGTAGTTATGTATTGGTTAAATCTGGTTCTGTCATGAATATCTTGTTTTGTTCATCTATGGTAATTGAAAGTTTTCTGGGTATAGAGTAGTCTGGGCTGGCATCTTTGGTCTCTTACTCTTTGCATAACACTTGTTCAGGACCTTCTGGCTTTCATTGTTTTCATTGAGAATCAGGTATAATTCTGATAGTTCTGCGTTTATAATGGTACTTGGCCTTTTCCCTTGCAGCTCTTAATATTCTTTCTTTATTCTGTATTTTAGTGTTTTGATTATTATGTGTCATGGGGACTTTTTTCTTTTGGTCCAGTCTATTTGGTGTTCTGTAGCTTCTTGTAACTTCATATTCATATCCTTCTCTAGGTTGGGAAAGTTTTTTTCTATGATTTGTTAAATATATTTTCTGTGCTTTGGAGTTGGACTTCTATCCCTGTTAGACTTAGGTTTGATCTTTTCATGGTGTGCCATATTTCCTGGATATTTTGTGTTAAGCTTCTCTTAGATTTAATGTTTTCTTTGACTGAAAAGCCTAATTCCTCTATTGAATCTTCAACGCTTGAGATTCTCTCTTCTGTCTCTAGTATTCTGCTGTTTATGCTTGCACTTGTGGTTCCTGATCGTTTTTCCATATTTTTCATTTCCAGAATTCCTTCAATTTGTGTTTTCCTCATTGTCTCAATTTTGGTTTTCAAGTCTTGAATTATTTCTTTCACCTGTTTGAATTCTTTTTCTTGTTTTTTTTTAAGGGATTTGTTGATGTCTTCCACTTTTTTTGTTTGTCTCCCAGAGGTCCCTTGGGCCTGCTCCCATGGAGGTTGCTGGCTCTGGCCTGTTCTCACATATGTTCCTGGCTCTGCTTTTTAAAGACAGGGCCTCACTCTTCTGCAAGACTTTTTGTCATGAAAGGATTTTAGATTTTGTCAGTCTTTTTCAGCATCTAATGAGATGATCATATGGTTGTTTCTTGGTTTCTTTTCATTGTTGCTGTTTTCTTTCAGTTCATTTATGTGGTGGATTACATTGACAGATTATCATATGTTGAACCGTCCCTGCATCTTTGGGATGAAATTAACTTGACCATAGTGGATGATCTTTGGATGTGTTCTTGGATTCTGTTTGTGAGCATTTTGCTGAATATATTTGCATCAGTGTTCATGAGGAAAATTGGTCTGTTATTCTCTTTGAGTCTTTGTGTGCTTTGGATATCAGAGTGGTTGGCTTCAAAAGAAATTTAGCTATAGTCCTTCAGTTTCTATTTTATGGAATTACTTGAGGAGATCGATATTAGCTCTTCTTTCAAAGTCTAGTAGAATTCTTCAATAAACCCATCTGGTCTGGGCTTTTTTTGGGGGGGGAATGTTTAATAACTGCTTCTGTTTCCTTAGGGGTTATAGGTCTATTTAAATTGTTTATCTGATCTTAATTTAACTTTTGTAAGTGGTATATATGAAGAAAATTGCCCATTTCTTTTAGATTTTTCCAACTTTGTGTTCAGGTTTTTGAGATATGACCTAAATGATTCCTTGGATTTCCTTGGTGTCTGTTGTTATATCCCCTTTTTGTTTCTGATTTTATTCATTTGGCTATTCTCTCACTTTTAGGTAGTTTGGATAAGGTGTCTTCTATCTTGTTGATATTCTCAAAAAAAAAACCTCTTTGTTTCACTGATTTTTGTGTGTGTGTGTGTGTGTTGTTCTTTTTGTTTGTATTTTACCGATTTCAACACTGAGTTTAATTATTTCCTCTCATCTACCTCTCTTGGGTGTGTTTGCTTCTTTTTGTTTAGAGCTTTTAGGTGTGCTGTTAAGTCGCTAGCATGAGGTCTCTTGGAATTCTTGATGTAGGCAGTTAGTGCTGTGACCTTTCCTCTGAAGCTCCTTTCTTTGTGTCCCCTAAGTTTAGGTATGCTGTGCATTCATTTTTTATTGAATTCTAGGAAGTCTTTAATTTCTTTCTTGACCCAGTAATTATTCAGTTGTTCAGTTTCCATGAGTTTGTAGACTTTCTGTTGTTTCTGTTGTTGCTGAAATCCAACTTTAGTCTGTGATGGTCTGGTAAAAAATACAGGGTGTTATTTCAGTTTCCTTGTATCTATTGAGACTTGTTTTGTGACCGAGTATGTGGTCTATTTTGGGGAAGGTTCCATGCAGTGCTGAAAAGAAGGTATATTCTTTTGTGTTTGAGTGAAATATTCTTTATCTGTCTGTTAGGTCCATTTGAATCATAACATCTCTTAGTTATATTGTTATTTCTCTGTTTAGTATCTGTCTGGATGATCTGTCCATTGATGAGAGTGGGGTATTGAAGGCTCCCACTATTAATGTGTGAGGGTTGATCTGTGATTTAAGATTTAGTAATGTTTCTTTTACAAATATGGGTGCCCTTGTGTTTGGAGCATTGAAGTTAGTTATGTCATCTTGGTGGATGTTTTTCTTGGTATAAAGTGTCCTTTCTGGCCTGTTTTGATTAATTCTGGCTGAAAGTCTATTTATAGACATAGAATAGCTACTACATAAGGTGCATGAGCTTCACTTCTTTTGGTTTTACTGGTGTGAGATTATTTCCTGTGTCTTCATGGGTGTATTTAACCTTTTGGGGTTGGAGTTTTCCTTCTAGTACCTTCTATCGGGCTGAATTTGTGGATAGATATTGTCTAATTTGACTTTGTTATGGAATATCTTGTTTTCTTCATCTATGGGGATTGAGAGTTTTGCTGGATACAGTAGTCTGGGTTGGCATCTTTGGTCTCTTAGTGTCTTCAAGATATCTGTCCAGGCCTTCTGCCTTTCTTTCCTTGTTCTGTGCATTCAACATTTTGATTATTATGTGGTGAGAGACTTTCTTTTCTGGCCCAATCTATTTAGTGTTCTTTTTCCTTAATAGGCATGTCCTTCTTAAGGTTAGGAAAATTTTCTTCTATGACTTTGTTAAGAATATTTTCTAGGCCTTTGACCTGGGATTCTTCTCTGTCTATTCCTATTACTCTTAGGTTTCATCTTTTCATAATGTCCAAGGTTTCCTGGATGTTTTGTGTCAGGGATGTTTTAGATTTAACATTTTCTTTGACTGATGCACCAGTTTTTTCTATTGTATTTTCTATGTCTGAGATTTTTCTCTTCCATCTCTTGTATTCTGTTGGTTATGCTTTTGTCTGTAGTTCCTGTTCACTTACCTAGATTTTCCATCTCTAGGATTCCCTATGTTTGTGCTTTCTTTCTTGCTTCTATTTCCGTTTTCAGGTCTTGAATGGTTTTATTAATTCCCTTCACCTGTTTGTTTTGTCCTCCCATTGTTTGTTTGTGGATTTTTTTTGGATTCCTTTAAGGGTTTTATTCATTTTCTCTTTAAGGACCTCTATCATCTTCATAAAGTTGGTTTTAAGGTCGTTTTCTTGTGTTCCAGCTGTGTGGAATACTCAGGAGTTGCTGTAGTATGATGGCTGGGCTTTGGTGGTGCCATATTGCTCTGGCTGTTGTTGATTGTCTTCTTACACTGATGTCTAGGCATCTGGATTTGGGATAAATATGGGTCTAGGTGCTGATTTCTGAGTTTGTCTTTGTTGGATAGGTGCTTTGTTCCTTGGTTTCTGTTTCCTCTTTGGTCTTCTGGCAGGACCTCTGGTCCAGTAGGAAGTCTCCATCCTCCATCAGAGCTGGGGGCTGGGCTTCTGGAAGATAACATGGCCTCTGGTCTAGTAGGAGTTCTCTGTTCTTCTGACTGGTGTGGCCTGCACCTGAGCAGCATAATCCCATCTGAGGTGGAACCATATGTTGAAACTCTTAATCCCCAGTGCTGACAATATTTGAGACAGAGTATGTAGTGGGTAATTAAAGTTGAATGATGCTCAGGGTGTGTGCCCTGATCCTGTTGAGTTGATTAGTTGCCTTATAAGAAGAAAGAGATTTCTGAACGGCAGGGACAGACCTGCAGTGACCATCCTGACCTTGAGCTTCTCACTAGCACCTTGAGAAATAAAGTTCTGTTTTTTAAGCCACATGGTTTCTGGTGCTTTGCTGCAGCGGCTCAGTGAGGACACACTATGCGCAGTTTGCTACAGTAGCCCAGTGAGGGCACACTGTGCGCAGTTTGCTGCAGCGGCTCGGTGGGGGCACACTATGTGCAGTTTGCTGCTGCAGCTCAGTAGGGGCACACTATGCGCAGTTTGCTGGCTGGTTTCCAGTCTCTTCATACAAAGCCTCTGGAAACAGAGTACACATGTAGTCTGTGCTAACATCTCTGCTGTGGTTTGAGTGTGTGTCCCCAAAAGCTTGCTTCCTAACACGGTAGTGTTTGTGGGTGGGGGGAGGCCATTAGCCTTTGAGGGCACTGCCTCCAGAAGAGCTCTGTCTCTCTGGGTTCCTGTTTGGCCCTGTGGTTTCTTGCCTCTACTTTTACTACAGGCGCCCTCGATGGAGCCAGCTGTTTGGATTTGAAGCCTTTATAACAATGAAGTAAATACTTTTTTTATAGTTACACGGCCACAGCTGTTTCATTGTTGTATGAAAATAAGCGTTTTTATTGTGTGTCTGGAATAGATTGGTTAGTTCATGTGTTGAGTATATGCGTGTGCTCCTGCTCGTGTGTGTGTGTGTGTGCGCATGTACATGCATGCTTATGTGTCTCTGTGTGTACATGTGTAGAGACCAGATGTCAATATTGTGTGTCACTCTCTACCTTATTTTTTGAGACAGGGTGTTTTGCTTAATTTGAACTGGCCAAGTCAGCTAGATTGGATGGCCAGCACAGCCTAGGGACCTACTGTCTCTGCCTCCTCAGCACTGAGATGGCAGATGCACACTGCCCTGCTTAGCTGTGGTAATTTGTTCTTTTTAGGTTTTTTTTTTTAGTTTGTTTTTGTTTTTTTTAGGGAGGGATTATTTGTTTAAATCAAGACTTAAGTTTAATTATATGTTTATGTCTGTGTGGGGGTATGTACCCATGGAGTCCAGAAGAGGGTGTTGAGTCTTAATGTTTTTCCAGCACCTGGTGTAGGTGCTGGAAACCTGACTCTGCATCTCCTACAAGAGCAATATGTGCTGTTAGCCACTGAGCCATCTCTCCAGCTGCTCCTCTCCTCTCCCTGTCTTTATACAGGAGTGCTAGGATTGACCTCAGCCCCCATGGCTGTTGAACACATTCTATTGATTGAGCCATTTCTCTAGCTCCTGTTACACTTTTTAAGAAACTGTCAAACTGCCTTCTGAGAAGTTCTTCTGTTTGCCTACCTACAATGAGAGTTCTGTTTCTTCCCCACTCATATCTAGGCAGTCTTGAGTTGCTCTTAGCACCAAAGGCTCCTACTTGGTATGCCTTGGCCAAGAGAGATCAGGCAAGCACAGTGTGCTATGGAGCCTCCCCCATCTCTCAGGCTCTTAGATTCGGATATCATCATTATTATTATTTTAGTTTACTTTTCATAAAGACCTAGAATGACAGTGTTTTCACCCCTCTTCCTTGGCCTTTCCTAGCTTTCCCTTTTCTTGACACAAAACAAAACACTCAAACAACTGGCTGAATCGGGGCACTGGGCAGAGAGGCATTAAAGGCAGTTGGGGTCGGGATGCATCAACATGTTTCAGTGGGTAGAAGCGTTTGCTCTGCAAGCCTGGTGACCCGAATTTAACCCCAGAACCCATGTGAGAAAAGCTGGATGTGGTGGCTCGCATCTGTGATCTTAGCATTCCTGTGGCAATATGGGAGGTGCAGATGAGCGTTAGCCAGAGATTGAAGGCCAGCTAACTGACGTGGAGAACACAGAGCAGCAGAAACACAAGAACCAACTCAGGAGATGTACCTGCACTCACGCATAGCTCTCTCTCAGACACACACACAAACAACACACTTTTAAGAATTATTTAAGGAAGTCAGGGTTTTAGAGTCTGACCACGGGGACCTGAATCCAGGCTTCGTAGCTGTGTGATAAGCCTTACTTTGCTCGTCTTGCTTTGACAGTGTGTGGGGAACCTAAAGCTTCCAGCTTGATGGTGGTTACAAGGATTCAATAGAATGCATCAAAACATCTTTGTTTATTGAACACCGGGAAGATTTGTTTATTTATTAAAATAGATTTGCTCTATTTATTGTTGAACAGTATGTGACCTATATTACCCACCAATTGTCTGAGGAACTGAGTTCTTAATGGGTATCACCAGTTACAGTGCATTGCCTGGCCAGGGTGACCATGAAATGTTTAATAACATCCAGGCCATGGTTTGATCATTTGCACATATGGGGATATGGGATGTGTGTGTAGGTACTCCCACCAAGGCAGCTTCTGCCAGAGTGTGTTCCTTTAGGCAGCCTGTTCAGGGAAGCCTCCGGTCTGCTCCCTGGCTACTCAGTCTGTTTTTAAGAGGATCAGAGCACACCCTGTCTCCACTAGGGTTGCTTTCAGGCTTTTGGGATCGTGGCCTGTGAACACGGCCTGAGTTTCTCAGCAGCGTTTGACCACGGGTGGCAAGGATGCTGTCTTTTTGGCCTGCGGAATCCTTTGTCCAGCTGGCTAAAGTGTGTTAGAGCGTATGGAGCCTTCCCTCCAATGCAGAAATGGGAGTTAGTTTTTGATAGTGGTGTCAGTCTGCTCAGCTGATGTCAGTGGAATTGAAAGGTTGCCCTCAGCATGGGCAGGTAGACTGAGCTGGAGCTCCAGGGAAGTGGGAAAGGGGGGATTGGTGGGCAAAGGATTTGTTTTGCCAGGTGGGGGTGTCTTAAGGCTTTCTCTGCTCTGCCCGACCGCTGGGTTTCCAATACCCTGCGGTGCTGCTCCTTAGAGCCGGCTGGCTTTTTTGGCATCATTTGGTTTAGTTGCTAGGAAGCCGAATAAGGCAAATGCAACTTCCTTTTGACTTGCTCACATTGAACCATCTGCTTATTCCTTTTCGTGGCCTTCAAACTTGGCTAGGATCATTGAGAAGAGGGTCGAGTGGAGCATCTGCGCTCATCCTCTTTGGAAATGGAATGCTTTCTTCTAACTCTTTAACCCTCTCAGTCCAAATCGGTAACATTCTTGTCAAAACCGTTGCTTCTGTCAGCTAGCAACTTGCAGCAACTATTGTCTTCTAAGGTTTGGCCCTTCTTTATGTCTTAGATTTCAATCTATATTAATAACACATCCCTTAAATGAGGCAGATGGTGGCTGTGTATGTCAGAGTGTATTTGGAGTGTGACTGCAATGTGGCTTTAGTGGAGGATGCCTCACACCAGAGTTGATGCACATACCTGGAGCCCTATTAGGAAGGGAGTATGATCCGGGTGCAGTGAATCCTTAGACACTGGATGGTGTCAGTGGAGCAACCATCAAAAAGAAGCTTAAAACAAAACCAGTCGCTCCTGTTCTTATAATAGATAATTGCAGACACTTCTACTATCGCATGTTGGCTTGCAGATTTGTCCACTTGCAGACTTAAGCTGAAGCCCCTTCTGCTGGTGGGTTGTCGTGGTCTTTTCTGTGTCACAGCTACACGTTCAGTTGCCAGCTTTGCAGAAACAGTTGAATAAACACGCTAAGCAAAAAATAGAAACAGGTATTAAGGAATAGAGTAGAGCTTCTGACAAAAGATTCTTGAAAAAAGCCATTGTTCAAGTTTTTGAAATCCAGTTTTACTGAAGACTTAATCACCTTTGAGTGTACCAGAACTGTGGAAACTAATGTATGAACTATGGGAAATAATTTCTTCTTGAGTGTAATTTGTCTTTGTTGTTTTTTAGCAGTAAGCCATCTAAACCTTTTCTGCCAACTTCTCATTCTCCCCACGAGGGCTACTTAAAGGAGTGTGAAGACAGGCTAAGGTGAGGTTTTATTGTTGTGGCTCAATTTGCTAAAAGCTTAGGTAGTAATGCAAATGTGTTCTTACTGTGCGGACCTAGATGTTTGCTGAAATTGGTGCTATTAATATTTGCTTTTGGGAAGTCTCTTGGGTCAAGTCGATCATATTAACCACTCTACTTTAACTTTTACCTTTCCACAGTCATTTGGACTCTTAACTGATGTATACCCATGGCCAGAAGGGCCTTCACCACCAGCTCTTTGTGGTATTTTTCAGTCATCTCTGAGTGACTTCCTTGCTTTATCCGTTCTCTGTTCAGGCTTGTGGCTCTCTTTTACATGTACTTTTCTGCTCCTGTCTTATTGCTGTTATATGCTCAAAAAAGATAATTTATTTCCTTGTAAGACAAATTAGTACTTCAGAGACAAATATAAATATCAGTTGTTTTTTAAAATGGGATTGGAGAGTTGACTCATCCAGTGATTAATAACACCGGCACTCTTCCAGAGGGGACCCAGGTTTGATTCCTAGTACCCACACGATGGTCTCTAACTCTAGTCCCAGCTCTCTGTTGGCCTCTGTGGGCATCACACATACACACTCTACACAGACATATATGAAGGCAAAGCATCTGTATACATAAGAACAATAGTTTTTTTGTTTTGTTTTAAACTGAGGAATGGATAGATATATAAAAGCATATTATATTAAAGTGAAATTTTCTGTACCAGGGTTTGGTGGTTTGTTTGTTTGAAGCAGGGTTTCTCTACATAACCCTAGCTGCCCTTGAACACACTACACAAATCGGGCTGGCCTCAAACTCACAGAGATCCGCCTGCTTCTGCCTCCCAAGTGCGGGGGTTAAAGGCGTGCACCACCATGCCTGGCCTTAAACTTTTTGCTTTGTTTCCTAGGTTAGCCTTGAAGTCTTGGGCTCAAGTGATGATCTTCCTGTGTGAGCCTCAAGGATCTGTAGCAGGCCAGGGCGCCACATCCTCTTGTTTCTTTAGTGACTTTAGCGACTCACATGGTTATTGTTCTGAAGCATGCACGCCTCCCTCTCAAGGCTCTTCTGTCTCCTTTCCTTGCTTTTTGTGTTCAGCAGGGGAGTGCCTCTAAGCAGGTGAATCAGCATAGCGTTTCACGCTGCTCACCTTGATCTTTCTATGGAGTTTCAGTAAAAGCAGTTTTCCTTGAACTGTATTTGAATTGATTTTTATGTGTATGAACTTTGACAAGGCCTCCCTTCTGCCTCCATTAGAGATGAGTTTTGTGACATATTAAATTGATAATTCAAAATTGAAAAATGCTTCCTCAAGTGCAGAAGCACTTGGAAATACAGAATTCAGGAGTGGCTGTTAATAGGAGTTAGTTTCTCTCAGGTACCATTTCCTGAAAGAGACCTAGAATGCCTTCGATGTTAGGTTACCTTCAGAAGGAGAGGGTTTCTGGCCCTGCTCTGGGAGGAGCCTAGAGGCAGAAGTGGGTGACAATGGTCAACTTTCTTTGAGGACTCACTCTGTTTCTGGGCTCTGCTATTTCAGCTCTTGGAGTCCCCCAACAGGCTCTGTTTTAGTTTCTCTTTTAGAAAGGAGGAACCTCTAACTCCCTCCATGGACATGGAGGGAGATCAGTTCAGGCCATCCTTAGCTACAGAGTAAGTCAGAGGCCAGTGTAAGACCCTACCTCAAACCAAACAACACCCAGCCAGCCAGAAGAGAGGAGTCTGAGAGAGGAGGATAAACTCTTTTCTGCTAGCAGTGAAGCTGAGGTGGAGCCTGGGCAGTTGTGCTCATCCCGTGCTGCTTGCCTACCCTGCCCAGGTGTGGGCTTCTGGAATGCCGTGCAACCCCCTGGACTTCCTTGGTTGGGGAGGCAAGGGAATTTACTTTCTACCCTATTATTAGGGCCATGGGTGTGGCTCTGGTAGAATACTCATCTGGTGTGCACAGGGCCCTGAATACCTCCCCCAAGAAGAAGAAAAGAATGGAGGGAAGAAGGCAAAAGCAAAGGAAAGGAGACAGGGAATCCAAAGATTGAGGGAAAGCCAGCAAGAGCAAATGTATCCAGGGTTAAAGCAAAGCTGATAACTTTGAGGTAACTGGACTCAGGCCCATGTCTGTCAGGCAGCAGACAAAGCTCAGCAGGTCAGGGTGAGGGAGCACTGGGCGGAGAGTGGGATCCTCCAGGAGGCAGGGGGCGTCTCGGCCTCAGGCAAACACTTCACAGTTATGTCTACTGTGAGAGTAGATGAGACGAACCTAACCTGAAACCTACGAGGAGAAGCAGCAGAAGCAGCGGGATTGACGCTTGTGGTAGTGTAGGGCGCAGTCTGTTTGACAGAGTGGATCCAGTGCCGCTCTGCCATGTGTGCGAGGCCTCTTGTGGGAATGCAGCTAATTGCCGCCTGCCGAGACTTCTCTCCCTGGCAGGACGTTCCTTGTGGACAAAAACATTGCTATCTAGATACTGGGGAGCTGCAATAAAAGTGCCTGATTTAGGGTACAGCGTGCACCTAATTCCCCCTTTCCTCTGTTAAATCACAGCAAACGGGAGCACTTTGGATGGTTAATAGATTACCCAGCATCTGTGCACTATTTTGCATGCTTTTAACAAGGGAACATCACTTGCTCAAGGGAGCCCGAGGAGTACTTAGGAGTGTGGGAGCAAAGCTCAAGGAGTCGCGTTTGCCTGCATCTAACAAAGACTCTGAGAAGTGTAGAAGTGAGCACCTTTTTCACAGATGAACATTCTTTTTGTTGTTGGTTTTTTTGTTTGTTTGTTTGTTTGTTTTTTTGTTTTTTGAGACAGGGTTTCTCTGTAGTTTTAGAGCCTGTCCTGGAACTAGCTCTTGTAGACCAGGCTGGCCTCGAACTCACAGAGATCCACCTGCCTTTGTCTTCCGAGTGCTGGGATTAAAGGCATGCGTCACCACCACCCAGCCCAAATGAACATTCTTTTTTTTTTAATATTTATTTATTTATTATGTATACAATATTCTGTGTCTGCAGGCCAGAACAGGGCACCAGACCTCATTACAGATGGTTGTGAGCCACCATGTGGTTGCTGGGAGTTGAACTCAGGACCTTTGGAAGAGCAGGCAATGCTCTTAACCACTGAGCCATCTCTCCAGCCCTCAAATGAACATTCTCATAAAAATATTACTGACCGCTGTAGGCATGAGTCCGTCTGTCTCCATTTAGCACTTTTTCTTGTAGCAGAAAGAAGAAATGGATGAGAAATGGCAGAAACTCTTAGACTCACATAATACTCTAAAATGAGAGCAGATTCTTGGGTAACATTTCTAAGCAGCCACTGTCTTAGGTGACTGCAGCTTGCATTGGGTGATCTGGATAGGGTTTTTATGTTGTGGGGGCATGTTCAGAGGGAAAACATATCTGCACAATTTGAGAAAATATTTTCATACTTCCAGCAGTACTGAAGAATTATGGGGGAATGTGGTTGATTATTCAAAAAGGAATGAAGATAACCACGAGCAATGCCAGTACTTTCAGCTCGGTAAGAATTCTGTCCAGATTGTCTACAGTGTGCTGACTGTTGTCCTTTTGTAAGGCCACCACAGCCTCCATGATGGTGATTTGGTCATGCGGAAGCCCAGTGCACCTATTTTTCAGATCTCACCAATGGCCGGGATGCTCAGAGAGAGGCGCTTTTCCAGCACTTCTACAGAGTGCTCCAGAAAGCACAAGACCGAGAGAAACCTTCGGATTGCGTTATTGTCTCTATAGACACAAACCAGAGGTGACTTTATTTCTTTTTAGCTTACCAAATGGGGGTGTGTGCATATTGGGATTTAAGTGTTCAGTCTTGGGTACATAACTTACTGGGAGTCAGCATTAGGGACATTCCTTTAAGACTGTCAAAATGTCACTGTTGGGCTAAGTACATTGGAAGTAGGGGCATCACTTCCAGGGTCCTGTCTTACTCAGATTGTCTTTATTAATGCATTCCTCCCACTCCACCCCCCTTTTAGAATCTGCCCATCTCATACATTGGGACTTTTCCGTGCTGTCTTAAAATCGCTTCTGTTTACATCGTAATGACAGTGATGTCATGAGTGGTACTATTCGTGAGCCTGGCTGTGCACTTGTCGCAGTATCACTCACTACGTGATGAACAGAACTCTACTGTATGACGTCAGGCATATGTGAAGCATGACTCTATGAAGGCAGTGTTGAACCATCTTCTTTGTCGTCTTCCTCTTCCTCGGGTTCTCCTTTCCTTTTTTTTTCTTTTAATCTGCAATCTTACAACTCAGAAATTTTATTCACCATTCAAAAGCAAAATTATAGCTCCTTTTCATTTGTAGGGCATTTGGGTTGGACCTTGGGAGACAGTAGCTAGAAGAAATGAGGTCAGTCACAGCATGGGAGAGGGCCATTCCTTTCACAGTCAAATGATGGAATGTCTCCTTAATTGAAAGACGTCCAGAAATGCCTTGGATTAATCTGAGTAATTTAAACAGATTTTAAACCTAGAGGTGGAAAAGACTCAGCATGTGTAGGAGGTTTGCTGCCTCAGCATTTAGCAATTTTACCACAAGACTGCTTTGGCATTAGTCTTTGGCTAAATAAACTTCCCCCATCCCTCCCCAAAGGCAAAGTCTCATTGTGTAGCCTGGGCTGACTGTAAACTCCTGGCAACCCTGCTGCCTTCTTCTCCCAAGTACTAGTCACAGGGTTGAGCCACAATGCCTAAGTTAGATTAGCTAGCTTGGCTTTCCTTATCCCCCCCCTTTTAAATATTTATTTTTTATTATGTATACAGTGTTCTGTCTGCATATATGCCTGCATGCCAGAAGAAGGCACCAGATTTCATTATAGATGGTGTGAGCCACTGTGTGGTTGGCTCAGGTTCTCTGGAAAAGCCAGTGCTCTTAACCTCTGAGTCATCTCTCCAGGCCTCTCCACCCCCTTTAATATAGTCTTATATAGCTTACACTGACCTCATACTTGCTATCTAGGTGAAGATGACCTTGAACTTGTGGTTTTCAGACATTCACTTCCTTAGTGGGATTATAAACATGTGGCATAAACTCCCAGTTTATATGGTGCTGGAGATTCAGGGCTTTGTGCATGCCAGGCCAGTTGTCTGCCACCTGAACTACTGCCCAGCCCTTAGATTAGCTTTCTTAGCATTTGCAGCAGTATCATATATCTGACATGGATCATCTCGTATTTCACTTAGAACTGTGGCTGACTCCAGCTGCTTGTTGGACTAAGCATGATCCTGCTGCACACTGGCTATCTTCCCATCAGCAGAGTTGGGCGGCTGGCACTAATTGAGGGCGGTCTTGTAGTGCAGACTGTCCGAGGCTGCATTTCTTCTCCTCTCCACCTAGAGTGGCATTAGAAGCTACTCCTCACATGTTGCTAACTCCTGCCTGGTGTTCAGTTAGCCATGGATCAGAACACCGGAGAGGATGCAGCAAAGAGCTCTGTCAGGCACAGGGTGTCTGCAGCTGCTGGGGCCCTGTAAGCAAGGCATGCTGTCTGGTCTTAACTTCAATGTCAGTAAGGTTTACAGTGAACCATCAGCTGGTTGATTCATTCCTTTACACTGCAAAATGCTAATTTTCAGTTCATGTCATCTAATAGGAATTATTTCTGGGATGGCTTTGGCACATGGGCTGTATGAACTGTTGTTTCCTTCCTGAGTTTATTTTCTGAAATCATCCATATTTTGCTAAATTGCCAGAAACATGTTTTCCTGTCATCCTAACAGTCTTTAGTTTGGTAAAACATGCATTTTACTGACTTGTTACATGTAAAGCTCTGTGCACAGGAGCATAAGTATAATTCAGTAACAAATACTGTTTGTGAGAGGTGCTGTATAATAGGATAAAGCGTACACATTACAGCTAGAAGAGCAGATGTGGACTGACAGTATAGCTCAGTTATGAGGGATTCTACCCCAGTTCACGCTTCCAAGTCTAGTACTGGGAAATGGAGACAGGTGTATCAGAATTTTGAGGTTATCCTTGGCTTCACAGTGAGTTCTACGCTAGCCTGCACTACATGGGATTGTCTTAAAAGAGAGAGCGATCAAATGTACTGAGGGCTTGTTCCACCAGCAACTGAATATTCATATGAGAAAGAGTGGATTACCGTTAGTTTGGAGAGAAGTTGAAGAGATTGCAGAGAATGTCACTGGCATTGAGTCTCTGAGCTGAGGACTAGTATGTGACTTAACAAACAGAATGGCAGAGGGAAAACAGAAGGAAAGGGGAGGGCTGATTATCCAGGGGTGCTTAATCTGTTTGGCAAGAGAATGGGGTGTTTGAAGCCTGTTTAGATGGACTCGGGTAATTTCTGTTGTTTACTTGTTTTGCTTTTTCCAATGAATGTCTTGCCAGAAACGAGAATGCCGGTTAGGTTGCAGAGCAGGACTTTGCGGGTTTTAAGTAATTACTGGGCAAAAATGACCACATCACTCAGAGAGGCCTGGGAGACTGACTGAGGATGGAGGCTGAGGAAGCAGGACACGAAAGGTTTTGATCCGAGGCTGGTTACCGAGTGGTGAATGCCGGCAGACTCCAGTGTCACTCGTCCCCTCCATAGGAAGGACCCCTCCTGATGGAAATGGCGTGGTGAGGGCCTCTCTTAGCCAACTGAGGTGAAGGCGGTCTTGTTCTTCGGAGTAGTCTTCTCACCTGTCCTTTAAAACACTCTCACGCTTCTTTTATGGCCTCTCAACTGACATGACATCATCAAAGAACACCTGCAGGCTTCCATTTTAAAAATAGGCTACTCATGGTGCTTACTCGGCACAGTACCCAGTATACCAAACAAAAGCAGCTTCTACAGTGTTTGGTTTGTTTCAAGACAAGGTCTCACTGTGTAGCCCTGGCTGTCCTGTGTAGCTTGATATGTAGACCAGGCTGATCTTGAACTCACAGAGATCCTCCTATCGTTGCCTCCCACGTGTTGGGATTAAAGACATATGCCACTGTGCCTGCTGTGCTTTCTTTACTAAATTATACACGTAGTCAGTCTTATAAAGGATTTTACAGTTCAGAAAAGATGGCACTCCACTAAGATAAATAAAATAAAAACATCGTCTTACTCTTTGCTTGCTTCAATGTGTAGTGGTGATGTGGACTTTTTTCTTCTATTGAACTGAAAAGTAACCTGCATTTTTCTTTATTTATTTGTGTGTGTGTGTGTGTGTTTGTGTGTGTGTGTGTCTTAAGGGATTATGCGACAGCCATAGGCTGCCGCCTGCGGGATCGTGGTCTTGTAGTGGAAATAATTCACCTTGCCTCAGAATCGGACTTCACTCGCGCACTGCAGGATGTTAAAGATGATGGTTCCCCCTTTTGTGTTCTCGTGGAGCAGTCTAATGTGAAATATTCCTCTTGTACTGTAATCATGCTTCATGAATCCATCAAAAGTAAGTGTCAGTTCTAAAAGTGTCTCTGGAGACAAACCCTGCTTTAAACATGAGGTGTCTTTTCTTTGTATGCTGGCATGCTTTGAAGGGTCATGTTTGTAGCTGAACTGCTTTTAGTTGAGGAAGAAAGTCTTGCAGGTACCACAAAGTACTTTTTCTATGTATTGCTGAAAACTGAAACCTAAGTCACCTTTACTGCATCTGTGTAAGGATCACACAGCCAGATATGGTAGGCTTCCACATTTAGTTCCAGAACTTGAGAGGCAGAGGCAGAAGGATGGGTCACTTGAGCCCAGGAGTCTGGGCTATGTAGACCCTGTCTCAAATACAAAAGAGCCTAAAATAACGGATTGCCATCTGTAGAGATTTTGGCCAAATCTTACCACTAGCTTTTATATTCTTGATGGTTAAGTTTCACAGGTTCTTTCTTCTTTTTCCAAGGATTCTCTTAAACTTTTTATTAATCTACCTCCTCTCACTGGGGGGGGGGGGGGAGATGATCAACTTAAAAAGAGAGGAGGCTTGTTGATCCCAGTTTCTTAGTTTTCCATCTGAGTTCATCTAGAGCCCTGGTAGTGGGTCCTGCCGAGACTGTCTGTCATGGCAGGGGTGTCAGAGGAAGCGGGTTCCCTGGACCATTGGAGAGTGAAAGGAGAGCTGGAGACCAGGCCCAGTGTCCCTTTCCAGAGAACACTCTGGTGATCTGACTCTTTCCTGCTGGGCCCTACTTCTCAGCCCAATGGCTGGAGACCAAACCTTTAACACTTGGGCCTTTGGGGGCATTGACCCTGACTCTTTTTTTTTTTTAAAGTATGCTTTTTCTATGCTTTCTCATCCATTTCTTTGTTCTGGCATTCATGAGAATACATGAAAATTAACACACACACACACACACACACACACCCTTTTTGTTAGTTTGTTTATTCAGACAGGATCTCACTGTGTAGTCTTGAGTAGAGTGGAACTCATTCTGTAGACCAGGCTGGCCTTGAGTTCAGCCTCCTGAGTGCTGGGATTAAAGGTGGGCGCCACCACCGCCCAGTGAAACAATCCCCTTTTGCTCTCCGATTGTACAAGCTTAGGCAGATGCGCTCATATAAGCACATCCTTCATCTTCTCCACTGTGCTCAAATGTGCTCTTCCTGTCCTGTCTTGATTCTGTCCACTACAGTCAGAGGCTGAAAATGGCATTTTTCCCTCTGGATGCAGGGGGAGAGCCTCATGGGAGTCTCACCCACACCTACTGGGTTTTCTAGTCTTCTTTCAGAGGCCCCTGCGCTCTTCTGTTCAGTCTGGATGCACTAAGTGTCTCCTGTATCCTAGGCTCTGTATATACCTGGCTTCTTTTCCGTGCTGGTTAGCAGCAGTTGAGCATGCTTCTGCAGACTCTGGGTCACCTGTCTCAGCATCAGAGGCTCGTTGCTAAGTCAGAAGCTCTTTCCCTTGAACAGAGCCCATGGGATGCTAGTAGCTAGAATTAACTCATCCCTATAACTTTGAGACCTGGTAGAGAAGTGAATATAGGGTTAATAATCTACATCCAGCTGTCACATTGGGTCTGGAGGGAGAAGAATGATGATCTCTTGTTTCTGCCATGGAGTGGCTGAGCTCTTTTATTGGAATCATGGCATCTCTTTTGCCTACCTGCCAACTTTCATTCAGTACTACACTTGAGAGTGTGAAATTAAGGTTTTTCTGTATTTGGTAGTTTAGAAGGCAAAAATCACAGTTACTTTGCACATAAGTTCTAGAAATGTAAAAGAACACACTCTTTCAATAATTACAAATCTCACTCTCCTGGGAAAAGTTTAATTTGAGTAAGTTATAAGAAAGACTAATTATGTTTCGCTTTTTAAGTGTTGACATCATGCAAGATCATTTAGGAAATCATCACAAACTAGGTAGACTATTTGTTGAGTGTTGTTGTTGTTTGTTTTTGTTTTTCCAGACAGGGTTTCTCTGTGTAGCTTTGGAGCCTGTTCTGGAACGCGCTTTATAAACCAGACAGTGGTGGCGCACACCTTTAATCCCAGCACTTGGGAGGCAAAGGCAGGTGGATCTCTGTGAGTTCGAGGCCAGACTGGTCTACAGAGCAAGTTTCAGGACAGCCAGGGCTACACAGAGAAACCCTGTCACGGCTGTGCTTTCCGGTCCTGCCCTTCTCTCCTGATGTCCTCTTCCTCTCAGTACTGCGTCCTGATGCTGTAGTCAGAGCACCTTCACCTTTCAGCTTTTCATTCTTTGCTCCATCATCCTCTTCCATTATTAGAGATCACCGTAAAGTGCTGGGTACCATAATGACATTGTTCAAGTACATCACGTACTTTGGCCACATTTCCCTGCATTGTTTCCTCTTGTCCCTTCCCTTGTTTCTGGGTGTTGTTTGCTTCAGATGTGGTCTCATGTACTCTACCTTGGCATCAAATGTGCTAATAAGACGAGGATGATGTTGAACTTGGCCTTGTCTCTCAAGTGCTGAGAGTACACATGTGGTATCACATTTGACTTTGGGTTCTATCTTTTAATGTGATAATTTGGTCTTTTAAAAACTAGGTTTCTTAACAATTTCTGGGCCAGTCGGGAGGTGGTGGCTCACACCATTAATCCCAGCACTTGGGAGGCAGAAGCAGGTGGATCTCTGTGAATTCAAGGCCAGCCTGGACTACAGAGCTAGTTCCAGGACAGGCTCCAAAGCTACAGAGAAACCCTGTCTCGAAAAATAAAAAATAAAGAATTTCTGGGCCTGGGAAATTGCTCAGTGGGTGAAAATGCTTGCTGTGTGCCTAATGGCCTGAGGTTGATGCCAGGAACCCATACAAAAAGTCAGGTGTGGTCTGTGACCATAGCACTTTTTATGGCAAGATGGGAGGTAACAAGAGAATTACTCAGAGTTGATGGGCCAGCCAGCCTGGAGTATACAGTGTGTAGCAATAGAAGTGAGACCCTCCTCAAAACAAAGTAGAAGGGGGAAACGACTTCTGAAACGTTGTTCCCTCACCTCCACGTGTATGCCATGCCTATGCACTTGTGCTTCCAAACACTCTTGCACACACATATACACTAAGTAAATAATTAAAATTAATTTTATTGGGCTGGAGAGATGGCTCAGTGGTTAAGAGCATTGCCTGCTCTTCCAAAGGTCCTGAGTTCAATTCCCAGCAACCACATGGTGGCTCACAACCATCTGTAATGAGGTCTGGCGCCCTCTTCTGGCCTTGAGGCATACACACAGAATATTGTATACATAATAAATAAATAATTATTAAAAAAATTAATTTTATTGACACTTAGCCCATGTATTCCTACAGCTCTTGCTTGTTATAGTTTATGTATTCACTTAATGTTGCGGGAGGTCCTTCTGCCCCTCCAACCTAGCAGGTATAGACCCAGCAGAAATTATAGTGCCTTTTACTACTGAAGAAATAAAAAAGTTATGGGAAGACAATGAACCATGGCAAAGAGCTTGTGCTAATTTTTTGGGAGAAATTAATAGCAACTATCCCAAAAGTGGTAGACTTAACCTCATAAAGAGAACTTCTTGGATTCTTCCTAAAATTGTACGTGATGCTCCAATAACTGGAGCCCGTACGTTCTATACTGATGCGAATAAATCAGGGAAAGCAGGTTAC
>NW_026068054.1:1059898-1133889 GCF_014885135.2 Alexandromys fortis | reverse complement strand
CCCCTCCAACCAATAGCTGCTGTGATACCAGCCCATTGGGGCGTGGTCTCTCTCCCTTTAAAAAAGCGGCTATTTCCTCTGCTCGCTCTCTTCACTTCCTGCTCCGCCGGAGACTAGACTCCCTTCCTGGTTGTGCAGAGGGCTGTTGTCTGGGACGGTGATCTGTAAGTTTTCCCCTTTAAATAAATAACACCTTATTAATCATAACTCCAAACTGGTGTGGCCTTGTTCGTGACTTACGCCTTCAACTTAAACAATTTTTTTGAGCCGGGTCTCTCTCTATCAGTGGTTCTTAAAACCATGACCCCTTTGTGGAGTTGAATGACCCTTTCATAGGGGTTGCCTAAAACCATTGGAAAGCACAGGTATTTATATTGTGATTCACAACAGTAGCAAAATTGCAGTTATGAGGTAACAATGAAAATAATTGTATGGTTGGGGGTCACTACAACATGAGGAACTGTATTAACGTGTCACAGCCTGAGGAAGGTTGAGAACCACAGCTCTATGTAACTTTGACTGTCTTGGAACTCACTATGTAGACCAGGCTGACCTCCCAGAGGCTCTCTGTCTCCCAAGTGCTGGCATTAAAAGCATGTACCACCAGGCCTAGCCTTTGTATAACTTTTAAATAAGAAGTAGTGTCTGTTTTGAAATTAAATAAAGCTCCTGCTGTGGAGGGTACTAGCCCTTCTAGTCAGTGTCACATCTGCATCAAAGACCACAGCTAGTACAGTTCGCAGGTGGATTATCCGTTTTCTGACTTGTCCTTTCTCATTGTTTTATTTTATAAAAATTTCTTTAAAATAGAGAGAGACCTGTATGCTAAAGCAGCTTGTTCTTGTCTCTAGTACATCAACATATGCCACTGGAGGATGCCCTGGTCCTAGTGGCTAGAGAATTGAAGAGATTTTGCGCTGGACAAAGCACTGGGATTTCTCAGAGGGCCTCTGAGCTGGTGGATGACTTCCTGGCCCGTGAGCACCTGGCCAGTTACTCTCCACCAGCCAGCATCTGTTACCTTCTTTTCCTGTTGAGTGAGAGGAAGCATCTGTACAGTGACGAGCTGGGCCTGCTCATGGACTACCTAACAACCAGGAAAGAGCAGCTGCAAGGTACACGGCTCTGTCCCTTCCCTTCTGAGTTCTGAACTCTGGGCACATCCTTTTTCTATAAACCTGTGTGTGAAAGAAAACTAGGTTTCTCATTCAGAGAAAGAAGTGTGTGTGTGTGTGTGTGTGTGTGTGTGTGTGTGTGTGTGTGCGTGTGCATTCATGTGTGTGAGTGATACAAAAGGAACTGGTCAGCATGGGTTTCTAACCTTTACACACTAAAATGCTTCTTTTAAGATTAGAGTTTCTTTTGAATCAGATGTTTAAAAATATATTTAAGATAAATTTTTTGCATTTATTGCTGTGTGTATGTGCAGGTTTGGATCAGAAGACAGTTTGTGGGAATTGGTTTTTTTTTTTTTTTCCTACCATGTGGGTCCAAGTGATTTAAATTCTGGTTGTCAGGCCTGGTGGCAAACATCTTTACTAGCTGAGCTATCGCTGACCCTAGAGTACAGTTTTTGACTTATTCTTTGATACTGTTATGCATATACATAATGAACTCTGATCATCTATACCTCATTACCCTTTCTTCCCTTGTCTCAGTCCTGTTGAGCTCACCTTTCTCGCAGCAAGTGCCCTCACTGCTTTCATGACTGGATTTTGTGCCCTGCTGAGTCTAATTAGGGTTGCTTGCATAAGCACGGGTGTGGATTATTTACTGGAGCACAAGCAGCTCACTAGTGGCTACACCACTGAAAGAAACGACTGCCTTTCTTCCCAGCAGCCATTAGCTGCCCACAGCTCCTCAACCCATGACAGAACATTGGCAGGTCCAGTCTTGTTTGGGCACCCACATCGACCTACCATGCGTCCGTGAGTGCAGCAGCCACGTGGTGTTCAGAAGGCTGCACGTCACAACACTGTCTCTCTTCCTCCGGCTCTGCTTTCTGCCCCCTCCTCAGCCTGCGGGGTGGGTGGGAGGATTGATAGAGAGGTGTCCCACTGAAGGCTGAGCACCTATTCTCAGCACCTCCACCAGGTTTGAATGGCTGCATTAACTAAGACTTCTCTGTGCAAGACTGAGACCAGCACTGTGAGTATAAATGTGACTATTTACAGGCGATTTGACAACAAGTCCACTTAGCGAGAAACAATAGTAGCTTTTTCCCTAAGGCCCGTGACCTCCAGCCAGCACCATCTCTTTTTGACCAGGTTTACAGTACCAGTTGTGAATTTTCTCCTTAGAGCGATGTAAACTCCAATCATCAAGTGGTTGGATACCCCTATAACCTTCAGGTCACATGCTAGCATCACTGAGCACTGAACCTGGCTGGTCAGTATCACAGTATGCAGTATCCACGACTGAGTAGGACTGTTGATGGCTTTATTCCATCAGCCTCCAGCTCTGTACCAGCCCGGTTTCTCTACATCTTGTAACACGTAACACAGTGTGTGTCTACAGTAGTAGAACCTTACAGTCTACTTTTGCTAGGCAGCCAAGAGAAGTGGCAATGACCTCTGGAAACTCCCTAACCAATAGCACATAGGGAGGTATCCCACATCTACCATTGGGACTTGTGTTTCACAACTGGTGGCTTACGGAGCAGCATTGCTCAACCACTCAGGGTTATATGCACATGCATGATGTGTACATGTGGACGTCAGAGAACAACTTGGTGGAGTTGGTTCTTTCCTTCTCTGTTTACATGGGCTCCAGGGATTAACTCAGGCTTGTACAGCAAGTGTTTTATCCACTGAGCCATCTTGACACTCCCTCCTTTTTTCCTTTACAACGTAGTAGGTTTCCAGGCAGCTTTTTCATGCATCCTTAGTTTTGGTTATTTCTTCCATCCCCAGTGGTTCCCTTTCTACTTTCATATCATATGTTGAACTAAATTTATAGTAAGTAGAATGACCTCTGTCCACACATAGGCTTATAATTTCCTCCCTCCTGGCTATGCGTATCATTTTTTGTTAACACCAACATGCTTACAACACTGACCAATGTTATATGTTAAAGATGTATATGGTTCTTAATCTTGAGGAGTTTAAAGAACATTTCATTCATGAGCTCGCCTCTTAAAATAGTGACTTTATATCTATCTATCTATCTATCTATCTATCTATCTATCTATCTATCTATCTATCTATCGAGACAGGGTTTCTCTGTAGCTTTGGAGCCAGTCCTGGAACTAGCTCTGTAGACCAGGCTGGCTTTGAACCCACAGAGATCCACCTGCTTCTGCCTCCTGGGTGCTGGGATTAAAGGTGTGCGCCACCACCGCCCGGCTAAGTGTAGTGACTTTCTAACTGAGCATGGTGTCAGTCACACTCATTTAATCCTGGCACTTAGGAGGCAGAGGCAGACAGATTTCTGAGTTTGAGACCAACCTGGTCTAGAGAGTGAGTTCCAGGATAGCCAGGGTGACACAGAGAAAACCTGTCTTAAAAAAAAAAACCCAATAAGTAAATTAATAAGTAGTAGCTTTCTCATTTTGAATGAAGTGTGTGAGACAAAAATAATAACCACTTGTCCCTTCAAGGGAAAAGGAGCTGCTGTGCAGCACACCTGGGATGCATTAAAGCTTTAATGACTCGTTCGTCTGACAAGAGAGAGTGGGTTTAGCTTTATATACTTCTTATACTTACTTCTCAGGGTGGGTGGAATCAATAACGTTAAAACATGACAGTCCTAGTCCTGTTTCTTTTTATTGTAGAACCTTCTAAATCAGTTAAAGGAAAGAAGACTTTCTTGAATAAGCAGGAGTGAAACTTCCTTGAATAGCCTGAAAGGCTCACTGGCCTGGACAGCAAGCTTCTGCTAACCATTGCTTCTTTTTACTTTTCTAGAATGTGAGGCTCCGGATTCATCCGCCAGCAGCGTGCCTGCCTCCTTTCAGGGCAAGATCACCCCTGTTGTGAGCAAGCCTCCTCTGCTGCCAGTTTCTGGTCCCCCGGCACTTACTTGCTATTCCTCCTCCCCGCTCTATCAAGCCCCTCGTTGGAGACAGGCAGGAAGTTGGCCCACTCCCAGCACCAGGTCAGTGCTTGTCTGTGCGACACAGAGCAGATCTCCTCTGTTTGGTCGGGATGTACCAATAGCTGTCATGGACTCATACACCAGCCGTTCTCAACCCGTAGGTTGTGGCCATTGGATAATACTAGCTCCGATGGTCTTAAGAGCTAAGGAGCAAAATTACAGTTATGAAGTATCAACAAGAATGCTTTTCTGATGGGGGGGGGGGTCACTACAACATGAGGAACTGTATTAAAGGGTCGCAGCACTAGGAAGGCTGAGAACCACTGCTGTACTTACTGAGCTTGCGCATTTCCCTTCCCCGTGAATGCTGATTCCACTCAGGATCCTGACCTTTTGATGCCTGGTTACACTTACCAAACAGTGTATTTCACAACCAATCCACCCTCCTCCACTACCAAAGGGAGCCACCCCACTCCCACCCCAGGCATCTGTGGGCAGCTTAGTGTGATGCTCCTGTTCTCTGGGGCCCCTGGGCAAACGAATTGGCTTGAACTTGAACCCTTCTTGGCTCTCCTGTGCTTGTTTGTGTATGATAAACTTTCTGAAGGTAAATGTTTGAATTGTGCATCGTTATTTGATCAACCTTTAGTGTTTGTCTGTACCGACGGACTGAGGGGCTCAGTCTTTCCGACTGGGCTAGAAAGACAGAAGGTGTGCTCTTGGCCGGCGCAGAGCAGCCCTGCCTTCTCGGTTTCCTGGCACTCCTGGAAGATGGTCTTTGAAGGAGGAAATAATGTAGTGAGGGCTTGCTTCTTGTTTTCCTGCTGGTAGAGAACTCTATGCTAGTGGTCTCCTGAGAATCCAGTGAATGGCATAGACCCCTTGAGGATTCTGCTGTCTACTGTCTTATAGTTGAGGAGAGGGGTGACGGCCGCTTAGAGAATGAACAGTTTCTTTTACTGTTACGGGAGTAATAGACATTTAGGCGGAAAACCTGGCCTTGCAGAAACAGCCTGAGCGGCAGAGACGTGCCTGGAGAGGGCGCTTGAGCCTCTTCCTCTTGTCTTCTTGGCCCACATGGCTTTCTTTTTCAAATGCGGCATGGCCATCTGTCTGTCAGTATCAGTTAGTTTACCTGTGCAGACACCACATCCCGTCTAGCCATTCTCGGGGAACGTTTAGTGTGACTCCCAAGCTTTATTGTTCTTACCTGTGATAAGTATCGTTACCCATATATTTTTGTTTGCCTCTCTTATAATTTTTCCTGAGAATTAATTCGGAGAAATGGAACTCCTGAATCAAAAGTCTAGAAAGTAAGGAAAGGTTCATCAGTGCTGTTGATGTAGACAATTAAAGCAAGCACACTCTGCAGCTCTCTTGTCTGGACAGTGTTAATAGCCGGGTGGAGCCGTGGATGGAGTCCTGTGTGCATGCTGGGACCAGCATTCGGATCCTGGACTCTGAGCCATCTCTCCTACTTCACCTCTTACTAGTTACATGACCTTGACAGGTTACTTTAATATTAGTCTCTGTCCTCATCCATGAAATGGGATTAGAGAAGTACTCATCTCATAAATTTACAATAAAAAACAAAAGGAATCTCTGTATGTGAAGCACTTGGAACAGTGTAAGGCCTATAATAAATGCCATGCAAGTATTTACTGTTACTCTCTATCCACTTTTCCACCTAACTGCCTCTGCTTATCAGTGAATAAGGGCCCAATTATTTTTAATGGGTGTGTTGTATTCTATTGTAAGAATGTCTCCCTGAGGGTCTGGAGGCACTTAATGGTTGCAGTATGGCTGGCCATTGATTAGTTTTTTATGCTCCTCTAAGCAACCCTGATCAAAGTCATTGGGTCACCAAAAAGAAAAGAAAATAAGACATGAAAGAGTTCTGGAAAAGTTGGGGTCAGGGGCTAGATAAGAAGAGAAAGCAGATTAGTAGGAGGGAGAGGGAGTAACCCATAGATATGATCCAAATACATGTATGAAGCTGTCACAATGAAACCCATTATTATGCATAATTAATATGTACTAATAAGAGCACTTGAATTTTAGGGTATACCTTGGAGCCAGGTGGTGGTGGCACACACCTTTAATGTTAGCACTCAGGAGGCAGAGGCAGGTGGATCTCTGAGTTCAAGGCCAGCCTGGTCTGCAAAGCTAGTTTTAGGACTACAGAGAAAGACCCTGTCTTGAAAAACAAAAAGAAGAAAGAAGGAAAAAAGATGAGCCTTGGACTGAGGCTGAAGCTGAATGGTGATAGAATAGGTCTAGCCTGTACAAGGTTCTGGGTATAATCCCTAGCACCCCTACTCCTGTAAAAAGCTGGGGGTCAGGCTGGAGAGATGGCTCAGAGGTTAAGAGCATTGCTTGCTCTTCCAAAGATCCTGAGTTCAATTCCTGGCAACCACATGGTGGCTCACAACCATCTGTAATGAGGTCTGATGCCCTCTTCTGGCCCACAGACATACACACAGACAGAATATTGTATACATAATAAATAAATAAATAAATATTTTTTAAAAAGCGGGGGTCTTGATCCATCCAAACCCTTATTGTTCATTAAACCTAGAATCTTTTGCACGCTCTGCCAGGCAAGGTTTTGACCATTCAGCTGCCTCCCTGACTTTGAATATATTTTTTATTTGTTTTTGTTTCAGGGATTTTTTGGGGGGGGGTTGCTTTTTGTTTTTAGTTTCCAAGATAGGGTTTCTCTGTGGAGCCCTAGACTCTCTCTATGTAGGTGGAGGCTGCTTGTTCGTTTCCATTTGCCCAGACCCAAAATAATCACACAGAAACTATTAATATTAATTACAACACTGTTTGGCTAATACTTGAAGTATATTTCTAGCTAACTCTTACATTTTAAATTAACCCATTCCTACTAAGATTCTGGCTGGTGGCTCTCATCTTTCTCCATTGGCAGCTACATGGCATCTCTCTGACTCCGCCTACTTTCTTTCTAAATCTCTAAATTTCCTGCCTGGCTTTACTCTGCTAAGCCATTTGACCAAAACAGCCTCTTTAATAACTGTTGAAGGAGACTACTTATTGGTTCCTGGCTGCTCAGCCCTGAAATAATCACACAGAAACTATGTTATTTAAAACACTGTTTGGCCTATTAGCTCTAGTTTCTTATTGGCTAACTCTTACATCTTAATTTAACCCATTTCTATTATTCTGTTTGTCACCATGTGGCTGTGGCTTACCAGGTAAAATTCCGTCTAGCTCCAGCAGGGCTACATGCTTCTCTCTGACTCTGCGCTTCTTCCTCCCAGCATTCAGTTTAGTTTTTAACTGCCTACCTAAGTTCTGCCCTATCACGGGCTCAAGACGGTTTTCTTTATTCATTAATGGTAATCACAGCATACAGAGGGGAATCCCACATCACTTCCCTTTTTCTGTCTAAATAAAAAGGTTTTAACTTTAACATAGTAAAATTACATATAACAAAACAGTTATCAAGAAAGAATTATAAAAAAAGAAAGAATTATAGTTAATATTTAGTCCATTTACACTTGGCAAATTAAGGAAAATACTCTATCATCTATCCTATCTTTGTAAATCTAAAGTTTTATATCTAATTTATCTTTTATAATTATAACTATACTTCTTTAACTTCATCAAAGATTCCAGAAGGATATATTATTACCTAAGTAAACAGGAAGTGCATTGCAAGCAACTTCCAAAACTCTAGAATTGACAGAGACATCTTGCTACCTGGACAGTCACTCAAAGTTCTACAATGTTGCATCTTCAGCCTACTGGCCCATAGTATCTGGCAGACTTTTCTTCCATGAAGCAGGAAATTTGAAAATCTCTGATGCCCTGTACTGGCAAAGTTTATCAGTTGCTTTCTTCTGTGTCCTGTAAAATGTCTGGCAGTTCTCTCATGAAGCAGGTGCCCCAAAGGACCATCTCATTTTCTTTTGGCAAGTTTAGCAGTTTAGCAGTCAATTTTCTGTGGGTCCTCATGTTCAGTTCATACAGTGTGCCATCAGGTAGTCCAGGCAAGAGCAGTTTCTTGTCCAAATTGCTAACAAACTCCATAAGGAGCCTCTTCAATGCCTGTCATCTTCATGAAGTAGATTGGTGCTACCAAGAGCAGATGTGTCTCATTGTCATGAAAAGTCCTAAGTTTTAAAACATTTTAAATGTCATATTCTGTCAGTCTTTGAAAGGTTTGAAGAATATCTTTATCTGAACTATATCTCTGTACATTTAGAAAACCTAACATGACTACAAGCTTGACTATTATAGATGACTATTAAAATGTATTTTTGATTAAACATATTTTTAAATGAGCGACACAAACACAATCCCTTAAGAGCAGAAATATACATATAATAAAATTGACCTTAAATGTGTATCAATAAATCAAGATCCATACCAATGCAAATATTCATCTTTATATCATATCCCCATTTAAATGAAAACATTTATAAACAATATTTGGAAATTTGGGAGCACTCTCCAAACTGCTTCCTGCTGTTTTTTGGGCAAAGTATTTTTTAGGGGTTCATAGAGACATTTTGGGGATGTTGGTCCATCAAACCACATTAGCCTGGAAGGAATCCACAGGTTCTCATCCTCTATGGAAACAAAAGGAGGTGGCTGTCTCCTTCAGCAGCTACATGGCATCTCTCTGACTCTGCCTACTTTCTCTCAATATCTCTGGATTTCCCACCTAGTTTTCCTCTACTAAGCCATTGGCTAAAACAGCTTTTTACATAACCAATGGTAATAAGACATATTCACAGCACACAAAGGGGAATTCCCACATCACCTCTGTAGACCAAACTGACCTCAAACT
The DNA here is from genome assembly GCF_014885135.2 of Alexandromys fortis. Classification (NCBI taxonomy): domain Eukaryota; kingdom Metazoa; phylum Chordata; class Mammalia; order Rodentia; family Cricetidae; genus Alexandromys; species Alexandromys fortis. Next base: position 1,125,035 of record NW_026068054.1, on the reverse strand, counting down.
TACAGAGATTCATCTGTGTTTGTTTCCTGAGTGCTGGGATTAAAGGTGTGTACCATTACCCCTTGGTTTGTTTGTTTGAAAAAATGTTCATTTTCTATTTTATGTGTATGGTTGTTTTGCCTGTACTCATTTGTGCCTGTGTACCACATGTGTGCAGTGCTTGCAAAGGCCAAAAGATCCAGATCCCCTGGAACTGGAGTTACAGATAGCTGTTAGCTGTCAGGTGGGTGCTGTGATTTGAACCAGGGTCTTCTGGGAGAGCAGGCAGTGCTCTTAACTGCTGAGCCATCTCTCTAGCCCATTGTTTTGTTTTTAAATCAGACTTCTTGCTAGTCATCTTCTGTGATAAATTCCCAGAGCTAGAATTGGTGAGTTCTTTTTCTTCTTTCCTTCCTTCCGTTCTTTTTCTTCCTCTCCCTTCTTCTCCCTCTCCCCAATCTCATCCATGCGTCTTCCCTAAGTTGCAGGGTCTGGTCTTGTACTTACTCATTCTCTGGAGTTTCAGGAATTGCAGATCTGTAGTGCTGTGCCAGCTCTTGGGCCTACTTTCAGTAGTCCTTAAAAGTACATGCACTTCTTCAGAAACTAGAGATTCTGGGCTTATTTGGGGGTTTCTGGGAACCCTGGCCAGGGTCCCTCACCTCTGCAGAACCCAGACTCCTCTCCGGCAAAGAGAAGACAACAGGAACTGTTGAAGGAAGTCAGAGTGAGAGGAAGAAGCTAGTTAGTATGTGTCACCTCTGGTGGAAGTGTCCCATTCTATCAACAAGATGGGGCCTGTATTGGCCCTGGTACAGAAAGGCCTCAGTACAAAACTCTGGTGTGCTGTCATTTTGAATACAAGTACTATTGGGAGTTGGGCAGTGGTGGCACACACCTTTAATCCCAGCACCCGGGAGGCAGAGGCAGATGGATCTCTGTGAGTTTGAAGCCAGTTTGAGGTTACACAGAGAAACCTGTCTTGAAACCACCCCCCCCCAAAAAAAACAAGTACTATTGGTTTCTCATGAACATATTTTATTGAAATCTCATGACTCTTCTCTGGTGTTGATTCATGGGACAATCTGAGAGGGAGGGCTGTAAATGGATGTTTTTTTCCTGCCCACCAGTTCTCAATTAAACATTCAGAGGCTTAATAATTATAATTGTTTGGTCAATGGCTCAGGTATATTACTGACTAGCTCTCACAATTAAATTAACCCATTTTTATTAATTTATGTATTGCCATGTGGCTGTGGCTTACCGCTAATGCTCTGGCATCTTACTCCTTTGGCGACTACAGGCATCTCCCTGACTCAGCCTTCTTTCTCTCTATATCTCTGTTTGAATTTCCCGCCTAGCTATATTTTGCCCTGCCATAGGCCAAAACAGCTTTATTCATCAATCAATAGAAGCAATACATATTTGCAGTGTACAGAAGGACAGTCCACATCAGAGGGCATTTGAACAAGGTCACCCACGTTATAGAGAACTCTGCCTTGTTTGGTCTGTATAGCAGCAAACCTCACTTTTTGGCCATCATGCAATTGGGTGGGGGCGCTTTGGCCCAGAGTATGTGTTGCTTTGCTGTCAGAAACTCATTCTGTGTGGCCTGGACAGATCCTGCTTTTCCTCCCAAACAGTGAAGAAGGTTACAGATATCTCTAGACTCAGTGCCTGCTGGAGTTCTGTGATGTGTGTACTGGGTGTGGTGGCCACACCTTTAAACCCTGAGGCAGAAGCAGGTGGTTGCTTTGTGAGACCCAGTCTTCCCCAACTCCTCTTCCTGAAAACAGAAAAGACTGATATCAGGAGATATGGCACCTTCTAAAGCTTTGACCAAAGAGTCTAATAAAGAGACTAATTATAAAAATATATTTGTGGGGGTTACTGGGTATTGAAACTAGAACCCTAACACTGAGCTATACCCCATCTCTAATTATAAAGGTATGAGTCCAGAAAGGAAGTGGGATCCTTGGAGACTAAGATCAGCATAAAGCTGTCCTTATCACTAGGCTTGGAGGAGAAAGGGGAAGGAGAGACCATACATAGCATAGCTGGAACCGGGAGGTAGAGCCATAAGAACCAGCCTGTCCCTCCCGTCGAGTCCTGTACACCTGTCCCTCCTGTGTACCAGCAAGCAGGACCTGTTCCTGAGCACTGGATTTTGTAGGCTGTGGCCTGTCCTGAGGAGAGGACCATCACACATTTGCCTTATGTCTGCTGAAGGGGACCAGGCAGCAGGCTTCCCACCTCTAGTCAAAGTAGAAGAGAACAGGCTTTGCCCTCCCAGTGTTGATGTGTCTGAGTCACAAGTCAGCATGTTTTCAGTTATCAGTTCCTTAAAGAATTTGTTTTGAGGAGGTCTATATGGCTCAGCAGATGCTTGTCACCAAGCCTATCTAGGGGACCTACATGGTGGAAGGAGAGAACAGAATCCTGAAAATTTCACACACATAATAAAGAAATGTTAAAAAATGAAAATGAAAAAATTTATCTTAAATTCTTAATTCTAGGAAGGGAAGGGTTCTGGGTCACTCCCAAATGTAAAAGTAAGAGGCTTTAGGGGAGGAGCCTGTGTCTGGGCCACTCCCAAATGTAAAGCAAGAGACGTTAGGGGAGGAGCCTGTGTTTGGGGGAATCTTAATTTGTGGCTCTTGACAGTGACTTACTAAGTGGCTTCTGGGCGCCGTCACTTGCTGACCGCCATAATGTTCTCCACTTTCCTCCCTGGAAGATCTGGGCGTCCTGTGCCAGGCTGTACAAGCTTCGCCCTCTCTAAGGGAGGTTGGGTGGCAGGTGTGCCAGTGCCGAGTTCAGAGCGGTCCGCTTCTGTCTATGGGCTCTACTGTTGGATCAGTCTCACAAACAGACGTAGGGTTTGTACTGTGGGTACATGTGTCAGGCGAGTTTGTTACGGTGCTGCAGGGTTGGGACCAACCCAGAGTGACTGGAGAGAGTGTGGGAATGGGACAGTTCATGTGGCAAAAATGGCTAAGAAGCTTCTGGCCTTGGGCACAGAGGGCTTGGGCAATTGTCTGCTTTCTACCTGCTGGCTGTATGCAACCCAGCTCTCGGCTTCCCTTCAGATCTAGGGAACTCGGGGATGGGGAAAAAGAAGGTTAGAAGAGTTCTCAGTGAACACAGCCTGGTGCCTAGGGCCAATAGACTGAGCTGGTTAGCTGAGGCGAGAGATTTGGAAGTTTGGGGGCAGCCTGAGCAACTAGAGAGAGCCTGTCTTAGAAAATCCAAAAAGAACTGGGTGGTGGTGGCACACGCATTTGGGTAGCAGAGGTCTGATATAGATATGAATAATTTGCATTAGTATAGATTTTGCTTTATTGATAGAGATTTAAGGTCAGGTTTTTTTTATTTATTTATTTATTATGTATACAATATTCTGTCTGTGTGTATGTCTGCAGGCCAGAAGAGGGCACCAGACCTCATTACAGATGGTTGTGAGCCACCATGTGGTTGCTGGGAATTGAACTCAGAACCTTTGGAAGAACAGGCAATGCTCTTAACCACTGAGCCATCTCTCCAGCCCCCTTAAGGTCAGTTTTGTTATATGTATATGTATATGTATTTCTGATCTTTATTAAGGTATTGTGATTGTGTAGTTCGTTTAAAAATGTAATGTATAGTTAGAAATATAGATTGTTAATAGATAATCATAATAGTCAAGTTTATAGTCATGTTAGTTAAGATTTTCTAGATGTGCATAGATATATTTTAGATAGGCATTCTTCATATTTTTCAAAGATTATAGAATATGGCATTTTAAATGTTTTAATAACTTAGGGTTTCTCATGACAATGAGACACTCTGCTCCTGGCAGCACCAATCTACTTCAAGAGGAAGATGGGCATCAAAGAGGATCCTTATGGAGTTTGATAGCCATTTGGGCAAGAAACTGCTCTTGCCTGGACTGTTGCATAAACTGGACACAAAGAACCCGTAGAGAGAGGACTGCTGAACTTGCCTAAAGATGAGATGGCCTTTTGGGGTTCCTGATTCATGAAAGAGTCTGTGAGACATTCTGCAGGATACAGAAGAAAGTGACTGAACTGTCTTTGGAATTTCCTGCTTTGTGGAGGTGTCTGCTGGATACTATGAGCCTGTAGGCCAAAGATGGATGCCCCAACGGTACAGAGGAACTTTGGGTGACTGTCCAGGCAGTGAGATGTCTCTGTCATTTATTTCTTATTTGCTTAGGTAATATTATATCCTTCTGGAGTCTTTGATGGAGTTGAAGAATGGATAGTTATAGTTTTCCTTAGTTATGATAAAAGATAAAATAGATATAAATATTGTAACTGTAATTCTTGCTTGATAACTGTTTTGCTATATGTAATTTTATTATGTTAAAATGAAAGCCTTTCTTTTTTGTTTAAACAGAAAAAGGGGAAATGATGTGGGAGTGATTTCTTATTAATAAAGAAACTGCCTAAGCCCCTTGATAGGCCAACCCATAGGTGGGTGGAGTAAACAGAAGAGAATGCTGGGAGGAAGAAGCTTAGTCAGGAGTCGCCATGATTCTCCCACTCCAGACAGACGCAGGTTAAGATCTTTCCTGGTAAGCCAGCTCGTGGGCTACACAGATTATTAGAAATGGGTTAGATTAATATGTAAGAGCTAGCCAATAAGAAACTGGAACTAGCCTGGCCAGGCAGTGTTTAAAAGAATACAGTTTCCGTGTAATTATTTTCGGCATAAACTAGCCATGCGAGCGGCCAGGTGCCGGGGACGCAGCCCCGCCGCTCCTATTTCAACAGAGGTAGGCGGATGTCAGTGAGTTCGAAGCCAGCCTGGTCTATGTAGTGAGTTCCAGAACAATCAGGATTACACAAAGAAAACCTGTCTCGAAAAACCAAAGCTAAAATAAAATAAAATAAATCTAAATAATGTCAGGGTGAAGTTCAGCAGTAGAAAATTTGTCCAGTGCTGCACACTTGGCCTGGCGCTGACTCTGATCTGGTCCTGTGATCACTCTGTATCCAGTAACCCGGGGGACAGGGTAAACTAACTGGTCAGACTGCAGTCCTATGTCCTGTTCAGCGAACGGGGAATGATGGTCATTCCATATACCCAAAACTGAAGCAGGAGCTTTTGTGCCTATAAGTTACTAGAGCAGGGGTGTTTCCGCTCAGAGAGCGGTATAGACGGACAAGAGGTTGGAGCACGTGGCTCCTCACTATGTCACAGGAAACGCAAAGCAGCAAACCGCAGCTTAAATTGTGGCTTGTTCCTAATGTGGAATATTACATGGTATTAAAACATACATTAGGAGCTGGAGAGATGGCTCAGCCGTTAAAGGCTAGGCTCACAACAGAAAAAAATATAAAACATACATTAGAATTAAGTTTATAGAGAAAGTGTAATGATAGGATTTATGCTAGACTATGTTGAAAATAGGTTACAAATACATAAGCTATATGATTTCAGCCATGTGAAGTATATTTATGCTTCGAAAAAATGCTGAAAGTATTCCAAAATGTTCATTCTAATTATGGCAATATGGGTAAATTTCTTCTATAATTGTTTTCTTTTACATTCTAAAGCACTCTAATTATATATGTACCTAGGAAACAAGCGTTAGTTTTACAAATCTGAGCTGCAAAATGACTTCCACTTTTACAGTGTGTGGCTTTTCTGTGTAGTAGCCAGTGAGGAGGAGTGGGGAGGGGCAACAGAGAGGAGGGAAGCCAAGTGCTCAGATTTAAGCCTTAAAGGAAGCTGCCAGCAGGTCTTGGTCCCCCTGGGTACACATGGTGGGAGGCGCAGCTACGGCGGGAGGATCTGTAGGTCCCTTGATGAACCAAGGCTCTATCAGAGGGCCTCATTCATTCGTTCAGTTCTGCACACCTTCATTCTGTAGATATTCCCCAGCGTGTCATACGATGGAAGGAACGAGACAGGCCCATGCTTCCCAGAAGCCCACATCTGTGCACCCTAGGCCTGCCTAGTGAGCAGCCATTGGCAAAGGAGCCTTTGAAAGGTGGCTTGGACACCAGGTGGACACAGCAGCCGATGGTGGAAGAACAGAATTTCCCCTGTGCGAGCAGAGACAGAGCAAGCGCTGAACAATGGTCCTACTGCCTCTCAGGCTGACTGAAATGCTGCTTTACCTAACTCTGGGTGGAAATGGGTGTTTGGTGGACGTCTAGGTAGTGGGAACAGGGATATGGGGGCCCCTAAGAAGAGAACTAAGAAGTGGCTCCAGGAATTAGTGCAGATGGAGAACAAAGAAGCCTTCAGATGGGAGGGAGGCTGCCCTGGAAGGTGAACGCAGTAGTCAGCCAGGCCGATGGGCACACAGGTCTCAGGAGTTGGCTCTACTATGCCAAAGGGTTGGGCAGTATGCAGGTTTCTTTTTTTATTGTTTATTTTTACTTTATGTTCTTTGGTGTTTTGCCTTCATATATGTCTGTGTGAGGAGGGTGTTGGATCCCCTGGAACTGGAGTCACAGACTTGTGAACTGCCATGTGGGTGCTGGGAGTTGTACCTAGGTTCTCTGGAAGAGCAGTTAGTGCTCTTAACCATTGAGCCATCTCTCCAGCCCCCAGATTTTATTTTCTAGTGGAGAGTCAAGACTTGTCTCTCTTTCTTCTTTTGAGACAGCATCTTGTAGCCCGGGGTGGCCTAGAACTCACTATATAACTGAAGCTTAGGAATCTCCTGCCTGCACCCCCTAGTGCTGGAATTACAGACATGCCCCCTCCAGACCTGGTTCATCGATGCTGGGAATCGAACCCAGGGCCTCCTGTCTATGAGACAAGAACCCTACCAACAGCTGCATCCCCAAACTCCACATGTCTCCTTCTAATACCCCTCCCTGCTGGGCATCCAGGGGTAGAACATAAGCTTGTCCTGGCTTCCCTCCCCTAGCTCGCTCTCTGGGGATCCCCACCCTGAGAACCCAGCCACCATGCTTCTAGGAAGCCAGGCTGCGTGGTGATGCCCCATGTGGGCTGACAGCCCCTGCTGAGGTCCTGGCAGCTGTGGCATCCCACATCTGGAAGAGGAACCTTGTGATGACTCCATCTCCAGGAGCCATCAGACTGCACCTCCTGTGATCTTAGGGAAGAGGTGTTTTCCCCTCCCAGCACTTTGAGAAGGTGCGATTTGGGCCTAGCCCAGTCTGTGCTGTTGATTCGTTCTTGACCATTGGATCGGGGGTGGGCATGTGACCCCAGCTGGTCCCAGTTGGTCCCCAGTTGGTCTCTATGCTAGAACTTGCTGGAAACCAGGCACATATGCCCTTTCTGATGGGGTGCCAAACTGTTAGGATGTCATCCTAGAGCTAGGGTTGGGAGAGGGACCCCTCTGAGAATGGAGCATCCACAACGGGGAAGGGGCAGTGTCAGAAGCAACCCACTTATGATTTCGTGAGACCTGGGTCCGCTGGAACTAGAAGGTAGCCATGCCCTGGTCTGCTCGGTTACACAAGCCGCTAAATCCACTTTTATTTTTAATCCAGCTCGAATTGGTGATTGCCACTTAAAAGTGAAAGGGCCTGGACTGACTGCCTCTAAGAACCATGCAGAGGGAATGTACAACACACTTTCTAGAAAAGCAAACTCTTTCAACAACGTGTCTGCCCTTTCCTCCTTCCCAGGCCTGATAGCAGCCCTTCTAAGTCTCCAGATCACAGGCTGAGGTGGCCCCACAAACCTTTCTGTATAAATCAGGGCTCTCCAGCAGAACAGAACCTATAGCATGGGTATCTAGTTATAGGAGATATATTGGATTGGCTCACACAGAAGCTGGGTAGCCCCATGATGACCTTCTGCATGCTAGAGAGTAGCTGCTCATTCCAAGAAACAAGAAGCCCCAGCCCAACATTGAAGGCCTGGAGAGTTGTGGGCACAAGCCCGTGTTCAAAGTCTGAAGAACCTGGAGATCCTTCCATGGGGACAGCAACAGAAAACATGGTGCTCACTCAAGAAGGGTCAAACAAGAGCAGAGCAAGCCTCCTCCATTACTTCCTGTCTGTGCCTCCAGTTTGTGGGACAGTACTGCTCACATTCAGGACGGGACTTCACTTAACTAGCAACCCACACTCCGGTCTTCCCTGGAAACACCTCAAACACACTGGAGTGTGCTTCGCTGATTTTCTCGGTGGTCTCAGTTCATTAAGGCCAACAGCCACCGTTAGCCATCACTTTCTGTGCCCATTGCCTCTGCCTCGTGGTCGAGCCCAGCTGGTTTGCAGTCAGTCGCTTTGGTTCTCCAGTAGACAGTCCTGGGAGCTGGAGCTCATGCAGATCCTGACCCAACAGGACACTGAGTTACTTTGAAAATGACACAGCCAGCTTGTGGTGAGGAGAGAGTGCAGCAGCTGTCCAACAGTTTACATGGGGTGTTCCTGTTTCTTTAGGCCCTGCCAACCATGGCCAAGGCTGGGCCTCAGCGATGAGCAGGAACCAATGTCACAGGCTGGTGCTGAATTTGGGCCTCAGCGATGAGCAGGAATGGATGCCACAGGCTGGTCCTGAAGCCCACACTGATCACCCCAATCTGCTGACTGCAGAGCCTTCAGTCCCAGCTTTAAGCTCTGCCATTGGGGAGCATAGCAGACTTAGAACCTGCCTTGAGCTCAGAAGTCAAAGATGCTTTACCCATTGGTGTATAGCCTGGGCAGTGTGAACTGTAAAGATGCTTTACCCGTATCTCAGTTGGGATATGGTCTGGGCAGTGTGAACTGTTGGGCCAAGTGCAGTTTTTGCGGCTTCTCGTATGTTAAAAACAGAAAAAGCACAAAAACAAATGTTTACCCTTCACGTGCACGGCTCACCATTAATTAGCTGCCCTTCCTATGCGCGGTTTTGAACACACGGTTCAATTTAACTGTGCTAGGACAACTAGGTTATGTTTTTAGGGTTTTCGTTTCATTTTTAAGGCAGAATCTTATTATATATATATATATATATATATATCCCAGGATATCTTAACATTTACAGAGAGTCTTCTCCCTCCTCTTCCCCAATACTAGGGCTATAGGCACTACCATACGAAATAGTTCACTGGCCATTGGAGGCGGCCTGGGCTGGCAAGGGAGTCTGAATTCAGGGTAAGGGTCCTCTGGCTTGTGCAGGATGGCAGCTGCAGTGACCACAGGTGAGATGGTGAGGACCCCCCACCATGCCACCCTACCTCTGTGCGGCTATCCTGGCTAGCCCCCGACATCCTGAGAATTACCAGTCACCAGAAGGGGGCAGGCTTTGACTTCTAAAGTCCAAACACAATGAGGCTGCGAGCAGGCTCGATGAGACCAGCCACCAGACAGACCAAGGGTAGGTAGGGTCCCTCCACGCAAGGGACACAAGGGAGGCCTGATGGCTCAAAGGATCTCGAGCCAGCCCCAGGGCTTGTAGCTGCACGCTTCCCTTTAGGCTGGGCACTGGTCTGAGTTTGTTGTCAAACAGAGCAGGGTTTTTTTTTTTTTTTTTTTTGCGGTTATAGATTGAATGGGGTGGACTGCCAGGCTAGTGAGGCTCTGGGTGGGTTTATGCTCCCCCTAAGTTATTCTATGGATGTGGCTTGGCCAATGCTGAGGGCGTTCTTAGGGCTTCAGAAACCCCTAAAGTTACCACACTGCCATGCTCTTTGGTGTCCAGATGCCAGGTGGGCAGCACTACTCTCTTGCCCACCACCACACCTACAATACCAACACTGGACACAGTTGCGGCACAGCAAGGGTTCTAGGACTGGAAACTTCTTTGGGGGCTACCATTCTGCAATGGGTCCCCGTTGGGTGGATCCCCGCTAGAACTGCCTTTCTGTCTGCTTCCTAAACTGTGGAGCAACATAGCACGCGGATGGCCTGAACAAAGAGAATTTTAAAATGACATAAGCCGGACATGCTGCCACGAGAGGGTGTCTGCCCAGATTAAGGCAAGCTCCTGCATGGGACTTTGAAGGTCTCTTGATTTCCCAGGGTGAGGATGGATTTCCACAATAGAATTAAGGAGAACCTCGCCAGCCCTCGCTCAATGACTGGGCAGGCAATCAGTTCACACCCCCACTGTACGCATTACCCTAGCCCACCGTCCCAACATCGGAGCCTCTGAATCAGTGTCTGCTCCTAGTGTCCTAATACTGCCTTGGCCTCTTCCAGCATGATCCTGCTGCATCTGCTTCCTGCTGACACTCTTTCCATGGCCACCCTCAGCCTCTGGACAAAGTCCAGATCTGCTCCAAGCCCCTTGAACCCTGTTTAGCTCTCCAGCCATGAGGGTTTGTGTTTCCACTCCCTCTTACCATCCCCATGCTGCAAGGGATCCTGGGTCCGTAGCTCACCTTCCCGCCAGATCCTGCATCTGCCAGTTCTTCACTGCCCACTCCTCAGTCCTTCAAGCTGCAGCTTAAATATAACCTCCATCTCCCTACCAAGACGGCCCCTCCCCCTGCCTCCATCCTGGTGTGGTCATATATCCTACCCTTTGTTCCAGACTTCCTTATCCCTCAGTCACACAGAGCAGCTGGACACCAGGCACATGGTTGGTTAGCCACTCAACAAGCCAGTGCTGCCTGAATTTGGAGAGGGAGGAACGAGTGGCACAGAGGGCCTTGAGGGGTCTGCTCTCCCTCCCCGCCCCCCACCCAAAGCTGCCTCTCTTTCCTTTCTTGTCCTTGGTTGTCCCCACTTGTCTCCAGTGGGACTGAGCTGAGCTAGCTACCTGCAGGCTCCCAGCACAGCGAGTGAGTGCCACAAACTGAAGGCTACCCTGGGGACTAACTTTGCTTGTCAAGGTCCTGTCTTTCTCTCAGGCTTTACCCAAGCCACTCTTCCTGGAAAGCATAGGCCCTAAGCACCCTGAGGGCCCCCCCCTCACACACACACACTTCTTAAAACACTCCTCTAGTTTCTTCTCCAAAGCCCTTGGCTGGTGGGAAAGGTGTCCCTTGTCCTCCCTGGCTCTGGTCACTAGTACTATTGAGAATCATATACTGTGCTCAGAATTAGAGGTTGCCAAAGGTCTTGAACAGGGCTGGAGACATGGCTCAGAGGTTAAGAGAACTTGCTTGTCTTCCAAGGAACCTGTTTGTCCCCAGCACATTCATTGAGTGGTTCACAAATGCTTATAGTTCCAACTCCAGGGGATCTGATGCCTTCTTCTGGACTCTGTGGGTACCACACATGCATACATCCTCACACATATGTGTAACTAAATCTTAAAAGAGCCATGAGCACAGGGTTGACTTCCTCAGTCCTGGACTGATCCCAGGACTTCTTGTCCTTTTCAGAAAGGACTTTTTAGTACATTTGGTGGCTCCTGGGGAGGGGTAAAGAGTAAGCCAGGAAGAGCCCCCTGGGAACTCTCCCTTCTGTTTGCTCAGAGGGCTCCTTTGGTGGCAACACAAGGGCAGGTACCCAATGAACAGCTTCCGCAGCCATGGAAGGAGTTGTTCCAGGGGCACCCTGGGAGGTAGGAGGCCTGTCCCATCTCCTGTCCACTCCTCTGGGATACTGAACAACTGTTAAGTCAAAGCAAGCCACATGCACCGTCCTATGCATCTAGTAGGGAGAGCAAGTGTCCTGTCAGTGAGGGAAGCACTCCAGCTAGTGGGGCCTGGCAGAGAAACAGATGCTAGGTCAGAGAGTTGTTTTCAGGGGGAGAAAAAGGGCCTAGGTTATTATCTCAGGTTTTCCATTTTAAATGTGGGCTGAGCCATGGTAGGGACACAGACACACAAGCCTAGTGCCTGGGAGGCAGATGCAGGAGAATGGTGAGTTCCAGGTCAGCCTGAGTAACAAGACAATACACTTTGTTAACAAACAGACTGAATAAATAAAAATAGACACATAAATATTTGCTCAGTTGCTTAAACAAGTAAACACCAACCAAGCTAGAAGCTAGCAAGGCAAATAAAATGGTCTCTTGAACAGTATTTGATAGGGGGCCTCTGAAAAACCAAGGTGCTGCCTCCTGGATGGGGAAATACGCAACCCTTCCTATTCACCTGGGATTCCTGGCCACAGCTGATTGGACCAGCGTGAGCAGTGGGGTGACTGAAGCCTGATATATGCCTTAGGCCTTTCCGTTCCCATCCTTAATCCAAAGACCCCCAAGCTGGGCTCCTTCAGGCATGAGATTTGCGTTCACACCTTGCTGAGGTCTCCCCTGGCTACCTCTGTGTAAGGTCTTGAGAGCTGGGAAGTGACTCGGTGGAAGACTGAATATTTAAGCATGCATGGGTCTCTGGGTTCCATTCCCAGCACCTGAAAACCTCAAATTGGAATAAACTAAAACAAACAGGGTAGATTTCTTTTCCATTTGCTTTATGATGTACATGTCATTTTCAGAGAGATGCTCAGTGCCTCATAGATCTTCATGAGATAGTCACTGATAGAACCCATGAATTCATTTGTCATTGCATGATCCCTCCCTGTAGCTGTCCTAGCTTTAGTGAGACCTTGCAAAAACAGGTGAACCCCCAACCTCACTGGCCACTGGGCTGGGCCAGTGAGATGGCTGTCACAGCACCGCTGTAGTCGTCAAGGCCACAGCCGGTGTTTCTGACTAGGGATCTTTGATTTCAGCTAGTGTCCCTTTATGCTTGTATTTCAGTGGGGACACTTCAGTGGCTTCTGCAATACACAGAGGCCCTGTTAGTCACCTGGGAGCAGAGCTGGGCAGCCCCACCTGTTCACCAAGACTCAAAGCTGAGGACCCCCTCTCCTGAGCCAGTTCTAGGCCTCCTCAGAGTGGGATGAAGGATGCTGGCTGGAATGCAGGGCCCATAGAGAGGTCATTAGGCAGCTGGCTCATACTCCCTGTCACCCGAAAAGAAAATCAATTGTAAACATCAGATAAAATATGACAGGCGTTTTAAGAATGTATTTTACAAGCAGCACACTATGATGGGAACAGGGTTGGCTAGAGGGAGACCTCGTGTCTCAGCCGTGTCGAAGAGGTCTGGCCGAGACCCTCTTAGTGTCGGCTCCACTGGCTACAGCAGCATCACCAACTTCAGATGCCCAGACTTGAGGGCGCCTTGGGCCAGGCAGATGGCAGCTGGGAGACTGGCCAGAGAGGGTCTTGGCCTGGAGGTTAGTGACTTACGTGCTAGGATCTCTTGTGCACTGAGAATCAGGAAGCCAGTTCTCAGGTCACTAGAGTCTTCCTGGGGACTGCGGCCAGGTGCTTCTCCAGAATTCAGCCTTTTTACCTTTGGAATGAGAGACTAACCCACACAGATAGCTAATGGGGAAAGGCTGGTTAAAACAATAGGTCTATTGTTGAATTGTATTTATTTGTTTGTTTGTTTGTTTGTTTCCCTACGCAGCCTTGGCTGTCCTGGAACTCACTCTGTAGATCAGGCTGGCCTTGAACTCAGGGGTCCATCTGCCTCTGCCTCCCAAGTGTTGGGATTGAAGGCGTGCACCTCCACCATCCAGCTTTATTTACTTATTTAGGACAAGATCATCAGGTAACCCAGGGTGGCCCAGAAACCTCCTGCTTCAGCCTTCTGAGTGCTGAGATTGCAGTTGCACATCACAGTACCCCAACTCTGGGGGAGCATCTTTACGGACTTTGCTGTTACCTGGAAACTTGTCTTCTGAACAGTCTGCACTGCAGCTGGGTATGCTAGGTCCTGAAGAGCTTGTGTGTGCAGTTCCCTTGGAGGCCAGAAGGGGGCATCAGATCCCCTGAAATTGGAGTTACAGACAGTTGTGAGCTGCCAGGTGCTGGGAACTGAATCCCAGTCCTTTTAAGCACTAAACTATCTCTCTGGCTCTCCCCTGGCCATGGATCTGCTTGGTGCTGTGGTTGACACGGATGCCAATGTGCCAAGACTGAAAGAACTGGCATTGGCTCAGGACCCCCAAGATCAGGTTTTCAGCACGAAGGAGATTTCTCTGCCCCAGAGGGACACAGGGCAGGGAATAAGAGACAAAGAAGGAGATAGAGGACAAGGGAGAAGAGGAAGGAACAACAGAGCAGGGACAGGGACATTTGTCCCACAGAGACAAAGGACTGCCTCTGATAAAGAGGAGACAGATGTGGCCCGTGGGAAAATGGCAGTTCATGAAGGTACAAGGGGAAACCTCCATGTTAGGATGAAGTGTTTCATTTTAACTGTGCATGTGAATTAGGTGAGCCAAAGGGGGGTTTTGATCATTGGACTTCAATGCTTTGATAGCTGGACCTTGGTAGTCAGGCTCAGGAGGAGGGAGTGGCCAAATAGGGGAACAGACCTTGGTGGCCAGATTCGGGAATGTAATCTAACAGCTTTTAGCAAGGCAGAGGGGATGGGGAGAAGGGCAAAGCCTGTGGGAACCATGTTTGCCATGCTCGAGCTGGCTAGACCCTTCACCAGGGCTGGTCCTTCCTTTTGAGTGAGTTCTACCCACCTGAAGTTGTAGCCATAAGCCAGCCCTGACTAGGTCCTGGTTCCCCCATAGTCCCTACCCCTTCTGCAAATGATTGACAGAGAGGGTTCATCTGTTTCACAAATAGTGGGGTAGCCTGAGGTCTCAGACCCTGTTGAACCAACTGCAGCAGTACTGTTTGGTTTTGATTTGGCGGTGGGAAAGGTCTCTAGGGTTACGACTTTGAAAGTCACAGACTTAAGAGTTCTAGTCTGTGCTTTCCAGACTCGGTTGACCACTGTGTGAGAAGCTGTGCCACACACTCCTGCCACCACAAGCTGTCACGCCTTCCTCATTATGTGAGACCCAGTCCTTCTGAAACTGTGAGCCAAAATCATCGAGTTTCTTTTTTTAGATAAACAGTAGCCCTGACTGGCCTAGAACTCACAGACAGTGATCCACTTGCATCAGAGTGATAAAAGTAACACAGAACCCAACTCAATGAGCCCATCAGACACAAAAGCCCTCCTCAGTGAGGACTGGAGCCAATGGGGAGGCTGCTTTGGTGAGTGAGTTTTCTTGTGGCCACTAAGAACCAGCAGAGCAATGCTGGTGGATGGCCTAGCAGGTAAATGCACTTGTTGCAAACACCTAAATGCAATTCATGGGACGACATAGTTAGAACGGACTCCGAACTGTCCTCTGCCATCTACACACATGTGTGCGCAAACGCTTACAAAATCAGTCAGACAAACAAGCGAGAGGGTTGAGTTGGCAGCTCCGGGTTGGGAACGCACACAAGGCCCTGGGTTTAACTCCAGCACACACACAGGAAAATCCAAAACAAACCACAAGAGGAAGGAAGTAATGGCGCTATTTCAGAGTAAAGCTAGCATTTGATGGACTCTAGCGGTTTAGTGTCTGGTTGGTTGGTTTGGTTTGGTTTTGGGTTTTTCAAAGCAGGATTTCTCTGTGTAGCCCTGGAACTCACTCTGTAGACCAGGCTGGCCTGGAACTTAGAGATCTGCCTGACTCTGTCTCCCAAGTGCTGGGATTTAAGGTGTGCACCACCACCACCTGGCTGGTATCTGTTTTTTTATTTTGACCTGGAAGTACATGGAGCATGTGTCCTTCCACCTGACAGGGTAGGGAACTGGATGCCCAAGGACCATGTGGGGCTCAGGTTGCTGACTGTCAGTCCTGTGGTCCTCCCAGCTCCTCACAAAACAGGCCCTTTGACTCTCACCCCAACTTCCTTGCCCTCCCCCCAAGGTCTGTTCTTCCTTGACTCATGCTGGCTGCTTCCCTTGCTATAGGCTGTTTAAATACGGGTATGAGGTGAGGTGCTGGCTGAGGAGTCTGCCCTCAAAGGAAGGATTGGGCCTTTTCTGATAAAGGGGTCCACATTGAGAATGCTCCCATTCACTTCATGCCCTCAGCACCGGCTGGCTCCGTGTGGCTGCTAGGAACCATGAGGAAGCCTCTCTGAAGGTTCAAGTCCATGCATGTGCTGCGGATGTATATGGGTTGTCTAAGGACACGATAACACCGTGCAACAAACGGCACTGAGTTAGAAATGTCACAGATCATGGTAACAGCGGGCCGGAAGACTGTAAGGGCTGGAGGCAGGAAGGGCAGGGTGAGTGTCTCCTGGATGTGGCAAGACACTGCGCCATGAACTCGCAGCAGTTGTGGCCTGTGCAAGTCAGCTGACATTCTAACACAGAGGGAAGGGACTCATGAACCCCCACCCCTGGCTGAGGAGATATTCGCGACTGATGGCTTCAGAGTACATGGACAATGCAAATTGGATTCAATAGTTATAGAAAGGTTGTTGGTAGCGTGGTTATTTTTGGAGTTGGGGTAAAAATGATTAAAATGCATTGTAGGTTTGTATGAAAAATCACTGAGAATCAATGCAAATATTATATATATAAAGAAAGAAAATTCAAAGGCATTACTCACATGCTTGGAGCCAGCTGATCGCGGCTTGCCCTGTGTGTCTCTCCTCCTACCCCAGGTTCTGGGAACGACGGCACCAAGGACAAGCCCTGACACACATGCTCGGGCTAGCCTCTGTTTACATCCATGTTCCAACCCTATGTGAGTCAGAGCAAAGGTGTGCAGATGGGTCCAGTGTAGGGGCCAGGGCTGGTGCCTTAGCCGCACAGGGCATGAGTTAAGGGACAGGGGTTAAGAGCGCAGGCTGCTCTTCCAGAGAACCTGGGTTCGGTTCCCAGCACCCACATGGAGTCTCACGGCTGTCTGTAAGCCCAGTTCCAGGGGATCCAATGTTCTCTTCTGCACCACTGGATGCTGCATGCATGTGGGTCACATAAATTCACATAACCATAGCCACACATATATACACAGAGGAAGAGATCATTTTTCATTTTCTTAACAATCAGCTCCTGGGTTTTACTCATAAAGAAAAGCTCCCATGAGCTGGTTTTCCCCAGATTTGAAAGGTAGAGGTGGCAGTGAGCTGTCGTTCTTAGAAAGCTGAATTTGTGCTAGGCTTAAGTCAGCAGCATAGAACAGAAAACCCCAACAGTGTCTCTTTATTTTTTATAATCTCTCATCCTTGAACTTGCTCTGTAGACCAGACTGCCCTCGAACTCACAGAGATCTGCCTGCCTCTGCCCCCAAGTGCTGGGATTAAAGGTGTGTGCCACCACCACCTGACTACAAGGCAGTGTCTTAGGCTACAGTTCATTTCTTTTTTTTTTTTTTTTTTTTTCTAGAACAAGTTCACACATAGGCAGTCAAGGATTATACTATACCTCAGGGAACTGAGCAAGGCAAGGACAGCCTTGTGGGAAATTCAGCCTACATCCTGGGTCTGCATACACGGGGACACTGTTAGCTTCCTGTCACGGCTTTGGAGGTATCAGTCTGTGGATGTAGATTGATGTAGCTCCTGGTGGGCTGTCATACACACGTCCAGTGTCTTTGTGTGGGCTGTGAGCTGATACCAACACCACTAGACTTGTGAGTGTAATTTTGTAGAAACTGTGCCTCTCAGGGAAGGCAGTGATTCCAGGTATAAGAAGACCAACTAACTCAAACCTGTACTCCCACAAGACGAGAAGTGTCCTCAACCTGCAGACGGAAAAGAACTTTCTTCAGGTGGGGTTGTGGGGCTGGAGGGCTGACAGGCATGGGGTTCTCTGTCCCCCTCACCAATGTCAGGTGTCAATGACCGCGTGTCAGGCCAAAGGTGCCCAGAGAGAGGAGCTGTTTGAGCTCCCTGGTCCATCAGGGACACAGCACCCCAAGCACCCCATTCACCTCCGCAGGGAGCCCAGGGCCCTGGGTGCACAGTTCCGTCCTTGCAGGCTTCCAGGAAAGCCTTGGAGCCCAGGGCTTGAGAGATGTGCCTGGCTGAGACAACTTGGACTGGGTGAGCCCCAGGGTGCAGCGGACCTTCCTGGGTGGCCTCCCTCCTGCCCAGCCCAAGGGCGTCTTGCAGCTATAAATTGAGTAAATTGAAAATGTTACTGGGGTTGGAGATAAAAGAGAGAGCTGGTGTCTCCATGAATAAAACATGGGAGGGAGGCCATTTCTTGGAAAAATAGAGAGAATAAATTGCGGTGGATCAATTTTATCTAATTTCTTGGCCGAGCTTCTGACATGCAAATGAATGCGCTCATAATTTATGAGTGAGCTGTGGAGATTACCAGAGGGAAGGGAGGCTGGAGTTCTGCTGGAGGAAGGGGGGACACAGCCAAAGATTTAGCAAAGCCCACCGGGTGCTTTCTCTTTAATACCATAAGATCTAGAAACCCTCGAGGAAGACAAGAGCCAGAGTGGAGAAGATTCTAGAGTCCCGGGCTGGTCTTTAGGGCTGATTCTACTCACCCACCGTATTCCAGTCGCCCTGCTACCAAGCCTTGACCACAGCAGAGGCCATCAGGCCCCAGGCCTTGGCTCATCCCCATCCTGCTGTCTCTCACCCAGGTTTGACGAGTTTAGTTCTCCCTTGACCTTGGGTCTGGCCCAGTCTTCTGTGCTCCAGAAGTGTGCACTTGCCCTAAAGGTGGCACACTGGCACAGTGTCACCTACCAGCTTGTTTCCTTTAGACTGACAATGGCTGTAGAAGCTGGGAAATCTGTGTTCACCAGGGTTTGCCTCCTGTTGAAGATTAGTGCACTGGGCATGCAGGCTTCAGTGTTTGACCTCTGTAACTGGTAAATCAAGGCAGGTCGCCAATCTGTCACAGACTCTAACTCTGTCTGTCTATCTATCTGTCTGTCTACCTTTCTTTCACCTCTCTGGACAGGAACCAAAGGGTTGATGGCTTTTGGTCCTTATGTGTGCCTGGCCACTCTTCTTACAGTGGGCCTTAATGGGATGCGATCTCTCTCTGCGCTGTGGCTCTAACTAGATGGGAAAGAGAGGGAGTAGGGGAAGAGAGGGAGGGAAGGAGGGAGGAGGGACAGAGGGACTACGGGAGCGCTCTTCTTTTTGATGGGGATGACAGGTGACCACTGTGGCAATCTCGCGACAATGGCAGTGGTGGGGACAGAGAGCAACGGATTCCGTTGTGCTTCCAAATGCTCTGCAAGGCCCCGAGTGAGCTGGAGTGTGCAGCCTCTTTACTAATCCCTCCTCCTCAATGCTCTTCCTGCCGGAGGTGCCCGGGAGCTTGGAGAGGGGTATGCTTGTTTCTGGGTCTCTTGCTACCCTCCCTGGAGCCATACTGTCACAGAGAACAGTTAAGACCTGAATGTGTCTGGTGTCTGGCTTGAGTGGCAGGTTCTGGAGGCAGAATATTGTGGAATGATCAGGTTTTTGTTGTTTTTGTTTTGTTGTTGTGGTTTTGTGTTTTCAAGACTGGGTTTCTCAGTACTATCCTGGAACTCACTCTGTAGATGAGGCTGGCCTCGAACTCAGAGATCCTCCTGCTACTGCCTCCCGAGTGCTGGGATTAAAAGTGTGTGTCACTGGTGCTTCCAGGTGAGCGATCATCTTTTACAGATATTAGAGTGAGACCTTCATGGGCATTTTCCCACAAGCAGAGGGAGACATTGGTGCCCCCTCCCTCCACCATAGTGAGATGACTCTGAGCCAGGGAGAATGCTGCCATCAGTACCCGTGTGTGCCAGGCAACTGGTCCCAGACGGGCCATAGCTCCATGGTAGAGGATTTTTCTAGCAAGCATCGGTCCCGGAAACAACCCCCACAAGCCTAAGCTGTCAGGTCCCGACTCGGCTGTCTGTCATAACATGCAGCTAAAGCGGGTCCTTCTCTTTTGTCCTGTGGCACTGGGAACGAAACTGGGCCTTGCACATGCGAGCCAAGTGCTCTACAACTGAGTGACATTTATAGACACCAGAAAGCTTTCTATCACTTTGTGGATGAAGAAACTGAGGCACAGAGCCTGGTGACTTGTGCAGCTCAGGTGACTAACGGGCAAAGACTGGATTTGGACTCAAAGCTCAAACTCGCTAGTGTCCTTTGGCTCTCTCTGGCTGTATCTTTCCTGTTTGGCCAGCCAGAAAGACAGTAGTAGAGTTAAAATGGCTTACAGTATCAAGAACCTTGGGTGGGCAGTGGCTGCACGTTAGACAGCCTTGATCTGCCCCCACTTCCCTCATGACGCTCTTCTCTGTCCCTTAACCCCGACAGAAGACAGGGGTCCTTGGCTCAAGTCCCTGAAAGACTTGACAAGAATCTTGACTTCCTTCCCCAGGGGACCGTCCTGTATTTCTTTTCCTAGCTCCCACACTGTTTCCTTATCAAGGATGTGGCCATCTTCTAAGTGTAATAAGTCATTCAGGACTTCATTTATTTATTTTGGTTTTTGGAGACAGGATTTCTCTGTGTAACAGCTCTGGTTGTCCTGGAACTCGCTCTGTAGACCAGGCTGGTCTCGAACTCACAGAGATCCGCCTGCCTCTGCGTCCAGAGTGCTGGGATTACAGGTGTGCGCCACCACCGCCGACCTCAGGGCGTCTTTATGCTGTTACATCCATCTGGGATCATCTGGTTTCCTGTGTTTGACGGCTGTGTGCCCTGGAGGCGGCTGTGTGCCCTGTAGTCAGCTGTGTGCCCTGGAGGCGGCTGTGTGCCCTGTAGTCAGCTGTGTGCCCTGGAGGCGGCTGTGTAATCTTTAGGCAGTTGTATGCCCCATAGACGGTTGTGTGCCCCATAGGCGGCCGTGTACCCCGTAGATGGTTGTGTGCCCTGTAGAGACAGCTGTGTGCCCTGTAGATGGCTGTGTACCCTGTAGGCGACTGTGTGCCCTGTAGACGGCCATGTGCCCTGTAGACAGCTGTGTACCCTGTAGGCGGCTGTGTGCCCTGCAGCTCCTGATGCTACAGAATGAATTCTTTAGGAAAACAGGTCACTGCCTGCAGTGGAGCTAGAAACCTGTGCTCATGAGACCACAGGCTCCCCCAGGCCTCCGTTGTGCTTGTGCTTTTGAGTTTGAATAATGGTCTTTTCATTGACTCTGGCTTGCCCCTTAATAGATATCCATCTATCCAACAACCATCTAAACATCCAAGTACCTAAGCATTTACACATTGGTCCACCCATTCATCCACATGTCTATTCATCCATCTAATGACATATCCATTCATCCATCTGTTTAAATATCTACACGTCCTTCAGCCCATTCATCCAAACAGCCATCTACTCATCACACTTGTATCCATCATCCATCCATCCACATAGCCATCCATCCATCCACCCATCCATCCATCCATCCATCCATCCACCATCCATCCACCCATCCATCCATCCATCATCCATCCATCCATCCATCCACCATCCATCCACCCATCCATCTCCTCCCATCCATCCATCCATCATCCATCCATCCATCCATCCACCATCCATCCACCCACCCATCCATCCACCATCCATCCATCCATCCATCCACCATCCATCCACCCATCCATCCATCCATCTATCCACCATCCATCCATCCACCCATCCACTCATCCATCCATCCATCCACCATCCATCCATCCACCCATCCATCCATCCATCCATCTATCCACCATCCATCCACCCACCCATCCATCCATCTATCCACCATCCATCCATCCACCCATCCACTCATCCATCCATCCACACAGCCATCCATCCATCATCCATCCATCCATCCACAGAGCCATCCATCCATCCATCCATCCGCACATCTTAGTTACTTTTCTATTGCTGTGAAGAGTCACCATGACCAAGGCAACTCTTATAAAAATAAAATATTTAATTGGGGGCTTACAGTTTTAGAGGGTTAGTCCATGATCATCGTGGTGGGGAATAAAGAGGCATGGTGCTGGAGCAGTAACTGAGAACTTTACACCTTGATCCACAGGCAGAGAGAGAGAGAGGGAGAGAGGATCTGGTGTGGGATATGGAACCCTCAAAACCCACCCCTAGTAGTAACCTCCTCCAGAAATGCCATGCCACACTTACTCTAACTCCAACAAGACCACACCTCCTAATCCTTCCCAAACAATTCCACTAACTAGGGACCAAGCATTCAAATATATAAACCTATGGGGGGCAAATCACCAAACCATCTATCTATCTATCTATCTATCTATCTATCTATCTATCTATCCATCCATCCAGCCACACATCTAACTCATCCATCTTCCCACACATCCATCCATTCATCTATCCTACACACCCTAATAAGGAACATGTGTTGATATGTACTATGGGCCAAACTCTAGGCATAGGAGTATGCATTAAACAAAACAGACAAAAGTCTCTTCTCTACTGAAGCCATTTTTTATATAGTTTTTCAAGACAGGATTTCTGTCATGGAATTCACTCTGTAGACCAGTCTGGCCTCAAACTCAAAGAGATCTGCCTGCTTCTGCCTCCCAAGTACTGGGGTTAAAGGCGTGCACCACCATTGCCTGACTGAAGCCAATATTTTTTAACAAGGATGACAAAGATAGCAAATACATTAAATAGGAACATTATATAGTCCATTAGAAGAATAAGCACTTGCAAGAGAAATTAGTTAGAAGTGGAGCTGGGATAAAGAAAGAAAAGTCGAGGGTGGGGCTACAGGTGAGACGGAGTCGTCAGACAGGCAGCCCTAAGAATGTGATGCAGGAGAAAGAGCTTGAACAGAGCAGAAAGCAGGGCAGGAGTGATGTAGGATGAGAGCACCCTAGGAAGGAGAGAGGCAAAGACCCAGCAGGAAGCAGAGGACAGGCAGCTGGACAAAGACTGTTCACCTTGTAAGGACTTTGACTCAGAAACTAGAACCATTGCATCGCTCCCAACAGAGACGTGACACGCTCTGGTCTACTTTGTAAAGGCCCGTTCCAGCTGCTGGGTTGAGAGCAGAGCTGTCTGCTCATTGTCGAAGCCCCTGGCCACCCGTGGCTGTTGCGGGCTTGAAATGTGGCTCATCTGAATCAGGCGTGCTGTGTGTGGCCGTGCAGCCTGACGCCAAAGACCGCACACGACAAAGAGGATGAGCGATTTCATCAGCAGCCTCGAATGCTGATTACATGCCAACATGATGATGCTTCGGGTAGTTAGCTTAAAATATGGTATTAAAATTAATTTTATCTACTTCTCTTTATTGTTTTCAAAGCCAGGAATCTTTAAAAAAAAAAGTTGATTTCAGAAGT
The DNA here is from genome assembly GCF_014885135.2 of Alexandromys fortis. Lineage (NCBI taxonomy): Eukaryota > Metazoa > Chordata > Mammalia > Rodentia > Cricetidae > Alexandromys > Alexandromys fortis. The sequence goes on along the minus strand of NW_026068054.1, from coordinate 1,102,125 downwards.
AGGAGGTGGAAAGGTGGAAGGGCAGCGGGGCTGGGGAAAAGAGGTTGGATTTGGTGCAGAGCTGCCGAGATAGGGTGGAGAAGTTCTGGGTGAGCGTGGTTAATAATAACACTCAGTATGCTTCAAAACAGCTCTGGGATGAATGGTCTCCCCACAAAGAAATAACGGATACTTCGGGTGATGAGTACGCTAACTGCCCTAATTTGAGCTTCACACTCTGGACACGTGTACCTAGACAAGATATGGTACCCAAGAAAGATGCACTCTGCTTTACAGTACTAGGGGGATCAAACCCAGGGCCTTGTGCCTCAGGGAATGTACCCTACTGCTGAGTTTCACTCAAATCCCTAAATGCACAGTTTTTATCAATCAACTAAAAGTTTATTCTAGCGTTAGGGAGTTAGCTCATTCAGTGAAGCACTTGACCTGCATGCACCAATCAGGTTCAATTCCCACAACTCACCAGGTGAATTGTGTTTATACTCTCAGCACCTGGGAGGCTGAGATGGGTGAGTCCCTGGGACTCCCTGGCCAGTCAGGCTAGTCTACTTGGTGAGTTCCAAGACAGCGAGAGACTCCATCCCAATCAAAAGGGTAGATGGTACCTGCAGAACAACGCCCAGGGTTGTTGCTGCCACACACACGTGCATGGGCATCCTCCTTCCCACATACATGCACACAAACATGCACTTTTTCCTTTCTAGCTTTATTCTCGTGCCAGTGGTAAAGGCACTTGCTGCCGAGACTGGCCACGTGAATTCAATCCCCAAGACCCACGGGGACAGCTCACAAGTTGTTCTCTGACCGCTACATGTTTGTTTGTTTTTTGTTTTATTTTTACTTTATATACATTGGTATTTTGTCTGCATGCATGTCTGTGTGAGGGTCAGATCTCCTGGAACTGGAGTTAGAGACAGTTGTGAGCTGCCATGTGGGTGCTGGGAATTGAACCCGTGTCCTCTGGAAGAACAGCCAGTGTTCCTAACCGCTGAGCCATCTCTCCAGGCCCCACTACATGTTCACTAAATAGACAAATTCCGTTATAAAACAAAAGAACAAGAATTCGGGTTGAAGAGATGGTTCAGTACTAAGGGGACTGATCACTCTTTTAGGGAACATAAGTTCAGTTCCCAGCACCCGTGTCCAGCACCTGTAGGTCCAGAGGAGGTGACATCCTCCTCTGTCCTCTGTGGCCACCATACTCATGCTTATATGCACACAGAGGCACATAAAATAAAGTTTACTTAATTTTTTTCCACTAGAAAGATAACACTGTTTTAACAAAAAATGTTCAAGCAGCTTTATTATAACAAAACTAAATGGTACATGAAGGATTTGATCAGAATGGATGCTTACGATGATCTTCCAAGTCTGACTTGCATAATGACATCATGTCAAACATTATCTTCCTCAGTTCATATTTTTCAGTGTTTTATTTTATTTTATTTTGGTTTTTTTGAGACAGGGTTTCTCTGTAGCTTTGGAGCCTGTCCTGGAAACCAGCTATTATAGACCGGGCTGGCCTCGAACTCACAGAGATCCTCCTGCCTCTGCCTCCTTAGAGCTGGGATTAAAGGCGTGCGCCACTGCCACCCAGCTGGCTTTGTACTTTTTGACAGACACTTTGCAGAATTCCCTCAGGACCATGCAGACTGAATAATCGGATCTGAATTATGTCTTGATGTCTTCGTGGCTGGGGAAACATGGGTACAGTTTGTTGCTATGGAATGCACCTTTGGTTTTTTTTTTTTCTCTCTCTCAATTTGGCATTTTTCATGGGCCTTTAGTTACCTAGGAATGATAATAACAACACCTGCTACCCCTGACACAGAGACCCATTGCTTTAAAGCCAGTTGTACCTGTGATGTTTTCATGGGTCTTCAGTGGCTGTTTAGATGGCCAACAAGATGAGCAAGACGCCTACATTGGTGGTTAGGATGGTTCGACTCTCAAGTCCTAAGTATGTGGCAGAAGTCCTCAGATGTGACTGCGTGGATCAGGGTGAGGAGCCCACTCTGCTCTGCTCAGTGCCTGTAAGCAAAAAGCGTTTTGGGAAGCTATAGGAGTCCAGGCTTCTTAATACTGTAAAACTGAGCTAAGAGTAGATGCCACTTTTTCAGAGATGATTCCTGGAAAGCCTGGTCTAATTCAAAGCTTTATAAATGAACTATTCCAATAGGCAAAGTGCAACCGAAGTCTATCTAGACGGATAGTACCTAACTTCCACCAAGGGCTGTTTAGTGAATGTGTCACTGTATAGGGAACCTGCTCTGGTAAAGGAACATAAAAATTGAATAAATAAAAATTAAATTAAAAATTGTTTTAAAACCGGGCGATGGTGGCGCACGCCTTTAATCCCAGCACTTGGGAGGCAGAGGCAGGCGGATCTCTGTGAGTTCGAGACCAGCCTGTTCTACAGAGCTAGTGCCAGGACAGGCTCCAAAGCCACAGAGAAACCCTGTCTCAAAAAAAAAAAATTGTTTTAAGTTAGTTTTTTTATTTTGTTTTTGCTTTTTTTGATTCAGGGATTCTCTGTGTTACAGCTCTGGCTATTCTGGAACTCTATGGCCTCAAAGACAGAGATCTGCCTGCCTCTGCCTTCCCAAGTGCTGGGATCAAAGGTGTGTGCCATAATCACCTGGCTGAAACTACTTTTTTAATAATTAAAACAGAAAATCGCTTTCATTTTAACACACGGGAGGTAAAGGCATAATGATCAGATATGTCTTAAAACAAAACAAAAATAAGCAAAAAAGAAATAGCAGAAAATAAATTAATTGTTGTGGACTAGGGCCGTAGCTTACCCTGTACTGTTGCTGAACAACACAGGCAAAGGGCAGCAGGGGACAGTCATGGGTTCTGGGGGAGACAGACACAGGTGATGGCAGTGACATGGGACAGAAGTGGAGAGAGGGTTTGAAGCTAAGGAGTGTGGGGAAGCTATGTGTGTGGAGTGAGCACTCTGCCCAAGGCTGGGTGGAGCGGGATAAGGTTGGAGTCAATCCTGCCTGTGCCCCCTGAGAGGCCAGAGAAAAGCTCTCTGTACCAGAGCAGTGTAAGTGGGTCTCGCTAACAGAATTGGGCACACCAAACCCTCCATTTTCCCAGCTGTAAAATGAAGGCAGTAGGAGCCAAGCCTCAGAGCTATGGGCTCTGGATAACCAGGTATAGGGGAGGTATAGCCAGGACTAATCTGTGTGCCACCTGTGGGCCCAACCATTCCCACAAAGGCAAGGCTGTGATCAGGGTAAGCTGAGGTGCACCCGCCACGCCACTACCCTGCTCTGAATGCCGAGGCATTGAGAACGCATGTGAGTTTTATGTGCTTAGAACACTGTCTATGTTGGCCTTGGCTAAGGCCTTGGTGCTCTGTGCCAAAGGGAACAGACGCCCCAAGCCCTTCTCAAGGCACAGCTGAAATAGAGGATGGAGGCCCAGGTTGGGGAGCACATCCCTGTAACCTGTAGTGTTCTGCCCATGCAGAAGAGGAGGTCTACATGAAGGGACTTGGGGAGGTGAGGTGGTAAGAGTCCTGCCACTTAGCACAGCTGTTACAGAAGAGGGCCTGGGAGCAGAAACCACCCATAGGCGGCTTTACTGTTTTTGGTCTCTGCTGTGATGTGGCCTCCTTCACTATCAGCCTTCTCCCAGTCTGGCCTGGAGCAGAGCCCTGCACGATAGGCCCAGAATGCATCAGCTGTATAACATGTGGGGAGTGCTGGGATTCGCAGGTCGGATTGAGGAAGCGTACAATAAGATGAGTGTGGAGGGACCACCCGTGTTCACTGGCATTCATGTTCCACATCTGTCCACCCTCTTCGCTACCCCACCCCTGGCCATCACACTAACCTCCCTCTGGCTTCTAGACTTGCCATCCTCCTGCCCTCATCTCTCTTCTCTCACACAGCAATAGAAGGAGGTTTCTAAACTGTGAGTCAGGTTCTGCCATAGCCTGGCTGAAACTTCTAAGATTCTTTCTTCTCTAGCAACCACACTGTAATTTTTTTGAGCCTCCATGGAACTGAACCTTTGTCTTTGGCCAAATCTATGGGTCAACACTCTGATCTCTGCATCTCTTATGTTTCTCTATAACATCTCCAGCTACTGAACATCTGCCTTTGCACGGGTTACCACTCTACCTAGAATGCGGTGTCCTTCCATCTTTGCCTAGGTCACAAAGTCTCATCATTTTGCCCTCATTGCAATGTCTGATCCTGACATAGGGCCTCCTAAATTCCAAGAAAGAGGGAGGGAGGGAGGGAGGGTGGGAGGAAGGAAGGAAGGAAGAAACCAACCCTAAATTACTCTTCCATCTCAATACTTGCTCTCATGTGTTACTGTTGACAACCTTCTCCTTACATATCTGGTTACCTGCGTGTTATGATACCCTGCAAGAATGTCAGCTTCCAGAAGATGTTTGCACCTTGTCCACACTCTACCTCCTTCTAGATCCTGAAATACGTTAGCAAACACTTGACCCCTGAACCACTGTGCATGTGTGTGCGTGTTTTCTGAGTTCTCAGTAGGAGCTAGCTCATCTGATCCTTGTTGTGACCCTGTAGAGCTGAGCAGACTGTGGTCATGAGAACCTGACCCCAGAGCCCTCTGCTACCCAGTGCCCTGTGCTGCAGCTGGCTGGCCCTGTGACCTCAGCCACCGCTCCTCCTTGCAGCCACAGCTTCCCTCCACCAGCCGGTACTAGCTGTGCTTTCTTAGCGCCTCTGAGGTTCTAGATACGGCATCCACAGGGGACAGGAGGGCCCCTTGGGAAGGTTCATGTCTAGGACAGCGCTGTGCAAGTGTTCACTTCCAAAAGGTCTTTCTGTGGCTTATTATAAATGCAGACACACCTTTTCTTTGAGGATATGGCCGCTGGTGGGCTGCCCACGACCCGGTGGATGGCCCCCAGATGGATTAGGAGTTGTAAATAATAATAATAATGATGATGATAATAATAATACATAAAGTCAGAAGGGGGATGCATTGGAAAGTCTGGAGGGGCATTGGAGGGAGGTAGTGGTGGTAGATATGATCCAAATATGTTGTATAATGTATGAAATCTACAAAGAATAAATTTAAAATAGTATTTAAGAAATAAATAGATGCAGGTGCATAAACTATGCTTGCCTTTGTTTCTCTACTTCATTTATGTTGGAGCTTGTCTGAAAGAACAGGACAATTAGGTAGGGCAGTGGTGACACAAGCCTTTAATCTCAGCACTTGGGAGGCACAGGCAGGTGGATCTCTGTGAGTTTGCGGCCAGCCTGGTGTACAAGAGCTAGTTCCAGGATAGGCTCCAAAGCTATGGAGAAACCCTGTCTCGAAAAACAAAACAAAACAAAAAGAACAGGAAAACTAAAGGCATGTTACAAGCACAGGTGCTAAATGGGGCCTCTGTGGTCTACAATGGAAGTCAGACCCAGGGGTGCCTGGGGGTGAAAGGTCCAGCAAGGGGCACACAGGGAACCTGCCAAGCCAGGCTTGAGAGCTGACGGGGCACTGTCGTGGCAGATAGGGTATAGTGACGCAGGACAGCAGGCCTGAACCCGATAAGGTGACAGATTTCATAGGCCTAGACTCGGACGCTCTGGGACTGCCTGGCCCTTGAGACTGCCTCGGAAAGAATGGGGGTGGCCTGGGACTCAGCTTCTTGGGATCCATGTCCTCCTCAGAGCAGCCAGAGCCTAGGAGCACCCTGGGGAGACACAGAGTATTGCCAAACTTTTCCAAGCCATTTGCCAATGTCCTGACGCATCCTCCAAGGACATGGCCTCCTGTGTCCCTGGGCTGGCTTCCGTGGAGGCATCACCCTAGGAGGGGGCTGTGGGTGATTGGAGCTGGGTGACTCCCAATGGATCCCTCTACCCATAAGGCCTCTTCCCAGAAGGTCCTAACCCTAGAGTCTTACTTTCCAGTCTCTTCCCACAGGGACTTGCTCCCTCCACCTGGGGCCTGGGTTGCTGAGCAGAGGCCACCAAGAGTCAGAGGACCAGGAAAAGTCTTAAGAAATCCCTGAAGATCAGGGTGTTCAGAGCCTGGTTGCCAGGCCCCCCACCTGGAGATCAGAGATGCCATCCCCAAGGTTCTGGGACTCCCCTGGGCCTTTGAGAAGACCTAGTGGAAAAATGAAATATTTGAATGCTTAAACGGGCACAGGACCAGCGGGCTGTAAGCGAGAATCGGCTAAGTTTGTTTAGCGATCCGATCTCCAGTGGAGGGAGACTTCTCTTCTGGGGACCACCGGAGCCGAGGAGCCTCTCTGGGCTTCCTGTCTGGTCCACCCTCCTGGGCAGTGTACAGATGGATGCAGTCTCTTGTTTGTCCACGCGTCCTCCCTGCACTGAACAGCAATTCTCTCCAGGGGCAGAACAAAAAGGAGGAAGTTCCTGGTCCCAGGGAGGAGATAGCTAACAAGCCGGGAGAATGGCTGTGGCTAGCAGACCAGCATGATCTGGCCAAAGAAGGGAGGTGAGCCTGAGGAGAAGGAAGGGCCTGTGGAGGGGGGAGGGACTTGCTCTAGGGCCAGCTACAGGGACAGAGAACTAAGCTAAGGCCCTGAGGCAGGAGCTGCAGGTGGATCTCCAGAACAGAAAGGCTGGTGGAGTCAGGGTGAGCGTTATCAGTGGGAGGGGGGAGGGGGCTGTGAAAGATGAGGTCAGAAGGCCCTGTTGTGCAATGGACAGGACGTTGAACACTTGCTGGCTTGTGTTCTGTTAGAGAAGCTACACAAAGTCTCAGCAGGGGACTGAAGGGATGAGCCCTGCATTTGGAGAACAAGGGGCTTGTGGAGCTGGGGTTGAAGACACATCAGGGCTTCCTTGTTGACCGTGAGACCTTTTCAGGGTTAAGAGCAGGCAAGGGTGTCATGTCCATCTCCAAGGGACTCTGAGTTTAGCCTTTGGAAAAAAATCTGCAAAGGAGTTCCCTGGTGTTCAACTGTCTACTTGCAGCCGCCACAGGGCTGAAAGAGGGGTGAAGGCAGTTGTTCATTTCAAAATTCTGCTTTCTGGAACATGAGGAGTAAGCACAGTTTAACTCTGAAGCAAGGTCAGGTGAGCGCCACAGACCCACACCTGAACCCAAGCCCAAAGCAGGGGCAGCAAGGCAGGCTTCCCCGTGGTATGTAGCGGAAAGGAGGGGCTCGGCTGGAGCAGAGCTGAGCAGAGGGGAACTGTCCAAGTCATGTCCTTGCTGGTACAAATCTTTTCCAAGAAATGAACTCCGGTAGTCAGCAGGACGGTCCTGCCTTGTACCACTAAGGGTTAAGAAGTAGCCGGGATTTCCGAAGAGCCTTAATCTACTTAAACCTGTTGGTGGGCAGAGACTGGAGGGGCGGAGCCGGGAAGTGGGAGGGGCACTGAGCCTCTGCTTCCCCTTAGAAGAGGCTGCAGAAAGAGTCTCTTGTGGAGACTGGAGAGGTGGCTGGAACGCTAGAGCACTAATTGCTCAAGCAGAGGACCTGTGTTCAGTTACCAGCACCCTCACAGTGGCTTACAACCATTTGAAACTATAGATCCAGAAGCTCTGGCCCCCTCTTCTGGTCTTCTGACTTTCTGGGGCACCAGAGACACACGTGGGGCACATACACACATGCAGACAAGACTCATATGCATAATTTTTTTTTTTATTTGAGACAGGGATTCTTTGTGTAACAATCCAGGCTGTGGAGTTCTGTCAGCCTCTGCCTTCCTAGTACTGGGATTACAAGCACTCACCACTACCACCGGGCATAAAATAAGTTTTAAAAAGTCTCTTCTGTTTGCTTACCGTTTTAACTCCAGATAGTAGTCTTCCAAGACTGAAGATTGAGCCTAGTTAGAGGGTCATTCAATCACCCAGGGACATTGAGGCAGAAGGTGGATACTGAGGCAGGTATGTAGACGCGTAGGTACTTGGACCTGACGGAGCCACTCCAGCAGGGAATGGGGATGGGTGAGATGATGTCCAGGGCAGAAAAGAGCTGATATAGAGCGAAGTTACTCTAAGTTCCTGGAGGTCTCCCCACAGGGGTTCTGGGGACTCATATGCAGTGTGTCCCCAAGGAGCAGAGAGTTGGGGTCTTGTCACCTCTGTTTGAAGGCTGCTTACCAGGATGGTAAGTGATCCACAGCACTCAGGCCCACCTATGTGTGAGAAGTCAGCTTTGATAGCCAGAGAAGTCCTCAGACACTAAGGTGGACAGGCTGTCATTGGCTGTCTGTCATTCAGGCCCTGGAAGAGCTGGGAAGGGGGCACAGAAATAGTCCCTACAATGTCTGCTACAGCAAGCCTAGACCCGGGCCTATTGCTTCATCTGTTAAATTATGCTAACCAGAGTAGCCATCTTTGGGGGGGGGGTTTAAAAAAGTGTGTGCATGTGTGTGTATACACAAATTTTTGTTATTTTTATTTTCTGTGTATGAGTGTTTTGTCTGCCCAGGAGCCAGAGGAGGGTGACAGATCTCCTGGAACTGGAGTTCCAGATGATTATGAGCTACCAGATGAGTTCTGGGAAGTGAACCCAGGTCCTTTGGAAGCACAGTCAGTGTCTGAACCACTGAGTCATCCTTTCAGCCCCAGAGCAGCCTTGTTTCAAAGACAGGAGAAAAGGAAGGACTGGCCCATAGCTATAGCCCCAGCTCCACCAAAGAGAAAGGGCAAGGATCCAGGAGTCCAAAGTCAAAAGAAGAAATTGGGCGGTTGGGGGGCGGGGAGAAGGGAGGAAGGAGGAGAAAAGACATTCTCTCTCATAGGATAACAGACTGAAGGAGAGGTTGGACCTCATGTGTGTTTCAGGGCAGGCAACCCATGCTCCCCTGGGGGGGTGGATGTTTCCCAAGAGCATTCTGAGAGCAGCAGGCATACAGGGATGAGCAGGGATGGCTTGAGTCTTATTGGGTGAGGCTCTGTGTCATAAGGAGCCATCAATAGGGTTGGACTAGTGTGACAGTCTACTGTCACAGGATGAGATGGGGCAGGACCTCCCAAAGGAGGCGACCACTGTATCACATGCGGGATCCCTACAGCCCCAGCGTCTCCCATGGAGACGATGCAGCATGTCGCTGTGTGGAAGGACTGGGAGGTTTGGGTTTGTGTGGAGGAAGACATGGAGGGAAAACGCACACTCTGGGGCACCAGAACATCCCTGTATGCATGAACGTCCCCGCACAGAGAGAGGTGGTCATGTTGCAGACTGAAACTAGTAAGGGGAGGAGGAACGGGGCTCCCGTCTAACTGTGAAGTGGGCCTGCCCCCTCCTTGTTAAAATGATACTTTTAAATCAGGTGGTGGCGGCACACACCTGTAATCCCAACACATGAGAGGCAGAGGCAGGTGGATCCCGGAATTCAAGGCCAGGACACCAGGGCTACACAGAGAAACCCTGTCTCGAAAAAAGAAAAAACAGACTAAACCAAGCAAAAAACAAAGCAAACAAAAATGATGCTTTTCCTCTGTCTGCCCTTACCATCAGGAAGAAATGGCCTTGGACATGAGCTGAGTTGGAATTCTGCTACTGCAACTGGTACTTTGCCACCTGCCTTTGGCTCCTTGGCACATGCCACCAAAGTGTGCCCATCTGGAGACTTCAGGTTCCCAACACTGGATTCCCCTGGACTTTCTCTGGCCCCTGAATCCCGCTTAGTCTGTAGGAGTCATCTGGGAAATGGTAAGACTTTTGTGAGCCCCAAAGATGCTTCCCTGCCACAAGCTGGCATCCCGCTCTGTCTTCAGTGTTCCTGAGACGTCCATGCCTTTCCCTGCTTGTCTGCAGGGCGTCCACCTCCCTGTTCCTGGCAATCTCATGCACCTGCCTCCATGCCTCCCTAACAGCTTGACAATCACCTGTCGCTCTTCCTCTACACTTGTCTGACAGTCCCTCAGACTTCCTTTGTCATAGGCATGTGTCACAGGTGTCACTCGTTTGCCATTTTAGAAGTAAACCAACATTTTCATAAGCTTATGTTTTTGTTGTGCTAGAATGAGCATGACATTAAGGTTGCTATATTACCATATTACCATTTACTTATCTTTTGGTGCTGGAGTAGAAAGCAGGGCCTTATATCATGCTAGACAAGGTCACTGAGCCAGTCCTTTCGCTCTTTACTTTTTATACTGTTTTTTTTTTTTTTTTTTTTTTTTTTTCCTGAGACAGGGTTTCTTTGTGTAGCTCTGGCTGTCCAACCTAGAACATGCTCTGTAGACCAGGCTGGCCTCGAACTCAGAGATCCACCTGCTTCTGCCTCCCAAATGCTGGAATTAAAGGCGTGCACCACCACCAACCGCTTACATTTAAAAAAAAAATAAATAAAGCTTTTGTCTCATGTAGTCCAGGCTGGCCTCAAACTCACATATAGCTGAGGATTAGACTTTTTGATCCTCCTTGCTTTCACTTTCTAAATGCAAGGATTACAGGCATGAACCAACATATATATACCTTTATCCAATTTATTTTCTTTTTTGAGACAGGGTTTCTCTGTGTTGCTTTGGAGTCTGTCCTGGAACTCACTCTGCAGGCCAGGTTGACCTCGAACTTACAGAGATCCGCCTGTCTCTGCCTCCCGAGTGCTTGGATTAAAGGTGTGTGCCACTACTACCCAGCTCCCCCATTCATTTTAAAAGTATCTGTTTTTATTATTTTTAAATATGTGTATCTGTCTGTGTATGACTATGCACATGAGGATACAAGTGCCCTCAGAGGCCTTGGGTCTGTGGAGCGAGAGTTACAGATGGTTATGAACCAATGAGCATTGGCACAGGTCCTCTTCAAGAACAAAAAGTGATTTTGTTGTTGTTGTTTTGTTTTTGTTTTTGTTTTTTTAGACAGGCTTTCTCTGTGTAGCCCTTGCTCTGTAGACCAGGTTAGCCTCGAACTCACAGAGATCTGCCTACCTCTGCCTCTAAAGTGCTGGAATTGAAGGTGTGCGCCACCACCACCTGGCCAGGGCTGATATATCATATATAAATAATTTCCTGGATAGATTAGGTGAAGGATCAGAATCTCCAGCAAATGTAGCAGCAAGTTCACCCAGTGCTAGGGAACTGCTTGTCCTCTGGGGGGCCCTCACTTAAGTCTGTCCTGTTGAAAGGTCGCACGCTGTCCTGTTCCTCAGCCCGACCTATCAGGACACCCTACCTGACTTCCAGATACCAGCCCCTCTTTCTAGGCCTGGGGATGGGCTTCCTCTGGGCTCTGGGTCTATTTTCCACTCACACAGCAGACTGGGAATGCTCTAGAAACAGCCTGAAGTGGGCGATTGGAGAGGCTGGAAGGTGAACACTGAGATTTCTCCTTCACGGAATGGTACCTAGGAAGTGGATGTGTTTTCCCTGCCTCCCAGGCTTCCCACAGTGGCCCCCAGTGCCAGCAAGCTCATTGGCACAATCTCTGACCGGTTGCCTGCCCTAACTGTTTATGGCATCTTGCCCTTGTACCAGACCTCTTCCCTTTCTGGTACATCCTAGAATCAAGTAGACAGCTTAGCATGGGACCTATGTCTTAGCCTCTGATAGAGTGCCCCAAAGGAAGACAGTGGAGAGCATCAGATTCTGGCTCATTCTTTGCACCTGAGAAAACCATTTTTTCCTTCAATTGCTTTCAAAACAGCATTTTGGAGGTGTGGGGGGGTGCGTGGAGACACCAGAAACCCTCTCTTTCCACCAATCTCTTTTCCACAGGGGTTTACCCCAACTGGTTTGAGCTTCACAAAGAAATAGAACATTGTAATTAACATATGAAATCCTTATTTCTGAAATTATTAAATTTGTTACGCTTATACAGTGTGGAACATATTGGAAGGCAAATTAAAATGTTATGTGTTAATAAGCTTGGATTAAATTGGGCTTTGAGAACCCAGGGAAGCAGAGTTGGTCCCACATGGATGCTGTGGGGGTGTTTTAAGGAGTCTTGCTTCCCCTTGAAGTCACCATCACTGAAATCGCTCAGGAAGAGCTGGTCCTGAGAGGAGACCCCAGCCTGAGAGTGTGTTGGTGAGTGTTTCTGTCGAGTGTGTGTGGAAAGGTGGACTTCAGTCTATCTTTTTTCTCCACAGTAGCATGGAAGGAGAAGAGCAAACTGAGAAAGCTCTTGAAAGCAACCTTCTTGGGCAGAATAAGCTCAAGGAACCTCACAAGCTCTGGGCGATGACTTCCCAAGTCTGGAGAAGAGTCGTGAACAGTCCTGGTTCAGGGGGAGGTGGCTCTTTTCCGGGTACATTGAGGGAACAGCCCTTTGTATTTGTAGTTTCTACCCACAGACTCAAGCACCATGGATTGAAAATATTTTAAAAATTAAAAATAAGGGCTGGAGAGATGGCTCAAGTGGTTAAGAGCATTGCTTGCTCTTCCAACGGTCCTGAGTTCAATTCCCAGCAACCACATGGTGGCTCACAACCATCTGTAATGAGGTCTGGTGCCCTCTTCTGGCCTGCAGACATATACACAGACAGAATATTGTATATATAACAAATTAATTAATTAATTTAAAAAAAGAATAGCAAGTGCTTTAAAAAAATTGAAAATAAGACTGGGTGTGGTGGCACACACCTTTAATTCCAGCACTCTTGAGGCAGAGACAGGGGTTTGAGGCCAGCTTGGTCTACACTGTGATTTTCATGCCAATCAAGGGCTAACAGTGAGACCCTCTCTCCAGATAACTAAAGGGAGAAGGAAGGAAGGAAGGAAGGAAGGAAGGAAGGAAGGAAGGAAGGAAGGAAGGAAGGAAGGAAAAAAGAAAGATTAAAAATTAAAATAACAAGCCAGGCAGTGGTGGTGCACACCTTTGATCCCAGCACTCAGGAGGCGGAGATAGGCAGATCTCTGTGAGTTTGAGGCCAGCCTGGTCTACAGAGCAAGTTCCAGGACAGGCTCCAAAACTACAGAGAAACCCTGTCTGGAAAAACAGATAGATAGATAGATAAATAGATAGATAGATAGATAGATAGATAGATAGATAGATAGATAGATGGCTAGATCAATCAATAGATAGACAGACAGCTAGATAGATAGGTAGACAAATAAATGCAATTAAAATAACAATACAGCAATAAAAATATGATGCAGATGGGTTTTTGTTTTTATTTATTTATTAAAGATTTCTGTCTCCTCCCCGCCACCGCCTCCCATTTCCCTCCCCCTCCCCCAGCCAACTCCCCCCCTCTCTCATCAGCCCGAAGAGCAGTCAGGGTTCCCTGCCCTGTGGGAAGTCCAAGGACCTCCCACCTCCATCCAGGTCTAGTAAGTGAACATCCAAACTGCCTAGGCTCCCACAAAGCCAGTACGTGTAGTAGGATCAAAACCCAGTGCCATTGTTCTTGACTTCTCAGCAGTCCTCATTGTCCGCTATGTTCAGCGAGTCCAGTTGATGCAGATGTTTTTATGGCGTGAATCTGCATACATATTATGAATGCTTGTTCCCTGGATGGTGCCATTGTTTTGGGAGGTTGTGAACCCTTTAGGAGGTTTGCTCCAGCTGGTGGAAGTGGGTCAGTAAGGGGAAGGCCTTTGATGTCATAGCCCAGCTCCTAGTTTAGGTCTCAGTCCCCACATCCTGATCCATCTCCATGTGAACAGCCTTTACCCATGCTCCTGAAGCCCTGGATTGAACTGCTCAGCCATGCCCCCCTCCCTTCATGATGGATTGAAACCAACAACTAACAGCCAAGATAAACCTTACCTCCCTTAGTTGTTTCTACGAGGTACTTTTTTCATAATGATGCTAAAGCAACATGATAAAATATAGCATGGTGAATAGTTTACAGCATTTACATTGTATGGAGCATTACGAGTAGTCTAGAACTGTCCTAGTGAATGGGAACACGTGCTTAGCTTGCATGCAGCCATGCAGTCTGGTGAAGGGACTTACTTGGGAAACTGGGATCTGTGGGCATATTGGAACCTGTACTTCTTGGATACTGAGGAAGGACTGTCTGAGGAAACCACTTCCATTTCTCCTAGATAGTCTTTCTTTTCCTCCTCCCAAACCTAGCCTCAGTGCGCCTGGGCCTCTTCCACTGGGGCCTCCCATGCCAGCATTCCCTAAACGGGTACCATTCTCTTCCCCAGTGACGGCTTCTTGTCTTCAATCTCATCTAATCTAATCTCAAACTTGGAATCCAGGGCACCATCCTCAACATTGTGTTAGCTACCAAGGGGACTAGACAATCAGTTCAGTAGCACGGCACATACTTAGCGGGGTTCAGTACCACATTAATATATAACTTACTTTCATAGTGTATGTTGTAAGCATTCTTACTTACTGGGCCAAACTCACCTGATATGGCCTTGAGGAATGAAATCAGGCCCGTGGGAGGGGCCACAGCAAGGTGTTGTGATGGTCTTATTTGAGCAATCAAATATTTTATACCTTTATTAAAACAGAATATAATGGTAATTGACAGGATCAATACAATTGTAGTTGCCAGGACACAATGAAGTTTGCAAGTCATACAGGGTACACAAGATTAATGTCTAAGACTAATTGTTCTGTCAAGCCTTCGTGCTTCTTTGGCAACTAAGGGAATATAGAAACACAAAGATGCCTAAGCACTTCACTGCCCGAGGGAGTGCATCGGACTCTCAGGAACTGAAAGGTACTTTGTGGCCCCGGAGCCATGGACTGTAACCTGGCACATGCCTCTCAAGGTGGTTAGGCCAAGTGAATTCCATGGTTCCCTGCAGTGTGTTTATATTATCAAGTATTAAATATTATATATCATTTGCATATTTATGCTACATGTTTCTGTTATTCCATTGCATGATGCATAATATATGTTTATATATTATACTTTGTATTTAAATTTAATTTGTTAATGTGACATACTACCTAAAATTTGAAAAGTTTTCATATATATTGCAAGAACAGTCTTCAAAATCAGAATATTTCATGTGTGAGTGTGAGGAGCTTTGTAATGACTGGTAGTCCCTATCTTCTCTCTGAGCTGCCCCACCTCCTTACGGCATGGCCTCCCAGCCCTTGCCTAGCTGGGAGGAAGTGGTACCTCCTCCAGGGTAGACAGTTTGACCATGCTGCTTTCTGGCTGTAGTCGTCTTCACGGGTCCCCACTGTACTTGGCAGGGACTCCAGACTCTTCCACGTGTGGTCAAGGCCTCTAGGTCCTGGCTCGTGCCTTCCCTATAAGCAGGGCAAGACCAGCTACACTTGCCTCTGCTGAAAATGCCATTGTAGACCCGTGGCTGGTGCCAGGGCTGGGGAATCAGGCCACCTGGCTCAGACCTCATTTCTCCTATTACCAGCTCCCCAACTTTTTGCAAGTTCCCTTCATTCCTTGAGACAATGAGGATTTGAGGCAGGCAAGTAGAAGCCATAGCTTAGCAGCCTAGACCCCACTTCTAATAGGACGCTTGGCACCTGACACTGTTACCTGCCCTTAGCAACTGTTAGCAACCTGTGGCCCCGCCTGTATCAAGCTGCACACCCCACTTGGAACAATGAAATACATGTCTCCTTTCTCTAGCAAACATCACACTTGGACACTTTCTACTTAAACACTCTTGGTGTATCTCTTAGGAAGAAAAGAGGGCCAATCTGTCTAGACTTTTTGTTGTTGTTGTTTGTTGTGTTTTTTAGTTTTTATTTTTTGGATTTTTCTAGACAGGATTTCTCTGTTGCTTTGGAGCCTGTCCTGGAACTCGCTCTGTAGACCAGGCTGGCCTTGAACTCACAGAGATCCATCAGCCTTTGCCTCCCGCTCCCACAGGCTGGGGTTGAAGGTGTGCGTCACCGCCTCCCACAGGAGTGGTTTGCTGTGGCTCACAGTTTGAGGGTCCAGTCCATCATGGCAGGAGAGGCGTGGCAGTGGGAGCAGGTGGCTGCTCACATTGAGTTGTGGTCAGGAAGCAAGGCGAATGTTGGTGCTCAGCACGCATTCTCCTTTTTACTCAGCCCAGGGCCCCGTCCGAGGCACGGGACCACCTACATTTGTGGCGGGGTTTTCACCTCAGTTAACCCAATCTAGAAAGCCCCTCACAGACACGGCTAGAATTCTGTTTTGTAAGTGATTCTAGATCTTGTCAGGCTGAAATACTGTCTGTTACAGCTGTCACAGGATGCAAGGGCGACCTTCAGGCTCCCTCAGCCGATACAGTGTTGTAGGAAACCGCAAGGACTCATTCACCCCTGCCTTACCCAGGGCCACCATGACTGTAAGGAAGCCCACCACTCCACACAGACAATCCATTCTCAGTGGCAGGCGAGTCACCAGTTCATGCTGGTCCACGAAATGAGACTCCAGCCGAGACACAGACACTGCGGGGGTGGGGAAGGCCAGCTGCTTCCGCCCTGTCCAGCACACCCCTGACATGCAGACTCTAAACCCAGCAAAATGTCCCCTTAGGATGCCAGTTTGGAGGAATTTCTAACATGGCTTTGCCTTTCCTTGCACAGCAAACGCCTGAACCTTCTTCAGGGAGAACCTGAGGCGGTGTGTGTCTCCAGGTCCTGTGACAGGCTCCTCAAGTCTTCCCGTGCTGCAGCTTCTTAGGTGTGGGGCTCTCTCTTCACAGATTAGCTTCTCAGAAGCAGAAGCCTGGATCTGTCCAGAATCCCAGCATCTGGTCACGCCTGCATAATGAAGCAGATTCTACTGGAGGAATGAACGAGTGAGCTCTGGCCTGCGTGACTAATTCTTTGAGACTTTCATACACGCATATAATATATTTTGATTATATTCCTCCTGACTCCTCAGATCCAGTCCCCTCTAGCTTCATGTTCATGCTTTTGTTTTTTTTATAGCCCACTAAGTCCAGTTTGTGTTGCCCATGTGGTCATGGGTGTGGAGCCATGCAGTGACTTGTAGTCAACACACTAGGGGCCACACCTTTAAGGAAAACTGACTCTCCCCCACAGCAGCCATGGCTGTCAATAACTCCTCAGTTCGGGGTGGGGGCCCATGAGACCTTCCCTCGTCATCACTGGGATGTTGACTGACTCGACCTCATGCAGGCTAAGCTACTGTGAGTGTGGCCTTGTCATGTCTAGAAGATTCTGGTTCCCCCAGTCCTCTCCCATCTCCGGTTCTTCCAGTCTTTCTGCCCTCATCTGCTATGACGTTTCCTCAACCTCAGAGAAAGGAGATGTAGTATAGATGTCCCATTATCATGAGCCACAGATATTTGTTCACATCAAATGAACTGTACCCTGGTACACTGGACCTACAGATGATTTTAAGATGATGAGCTCACCAACATCCCACAGCAGTGAGCATCTCCATCACCCTATGAACATCTTTGCGTCCTTTGGAATCCCTCCTTCTGGCCAGTGGAAACGCTGATTTCCATCCCTATAAGACAGTTTGCACTCTCTAGAAGTGTGTGTAAGCAGAGTCCTGCAGCAAGTGTGTTTTTCTCATCTGGCTTCCCTCACTGTAAGAGTTTTACCCCCACTGATGTGGTATTTCTGCAGCCCACTCTTTTTCATTGCTGAGTGGTATTCTAATGTCCAGATATGTCATATTATCTTCCATTTTTCACATGAGGAGTTTGAGAGGAACACAGCATCTTAAGCTTGTACTCCCTGGCAATGTCTTCAGAGTATCAGTACCTGGCTCTCCCTTGGACAGAATGATGTTGCTGAGCTGTGGTAAGAGCAACAGCTGGACATTCTCAAAGCTCCTCACTTCCTCATTGTACTGATATCCATCAGGTCCCATTTTGTGGAGGCTGATGTAGGAGACCTGTGGTGAGTTCAAGACCAACCTGGGCTGCGCTCAAGAAACCAAGTGAATCCAACCACATAACATGAGATTGAAGCTTAAAGAAGAGATGCAGCTCTTCCAGCTGTGTGTGGCTGGCACACTTGATCCAGGTGATTGCATCAACTCGGCAGCTGCTGGCTGGACCTTACCCTGTCCCAGGCTTCCTTCCTTCCTTCTACAGTGCTAAGGGTACGCTGTCCTTCACTGTCTAAGGCAGAATAACAGCCCTGCAGGTGGCTATGTCCTAATTCCCGAAGTCTGTAAGTATCCTATGAAAGGTGGCAGGGGACAGAGATTGCAGCTAAAATCAAGGTTGCTATGAGACAGCCTTAAGATAAAAAGACACCCTTGGTGTCGTACACTGGGTGGGCCCAGTGTAGTCACCAGGGTCCTTTGAAGCAGAAGCAGGGCTTGGAGTCAGATATTTGAAGATTCTGACTTTGAAGATGGAGAAAGGGGCCACAAAGCAAACGACGGAAGTGGTCTTTGAATTTGGAGAAGGCAGAGGAATGGATTTTCCATGAACGGAGACTTGGCAAAGCTTAGCAAGGCCTGCTTCACAGGTCTGGCCTCCACGATGGTGTGTGCGTTTGCGCTGTTGGTGGAGGCTTAGCTCTGCAGCCATAGAATGCAAATACAGTGGCTTTGGCCAAGCTGTTCTAGAGCAATGTCTGAGCCCTCAGAGGACAGCTAAGGACAGAGGGTCTCCAAGGAGCATTGGGGCTCTCAGCCTAACAAAGGAGGTGGCTCACATCTACTCCCCTGCACCATAGTAGGCTTAAGTGCCGGTGACATTCCCTGAGGCAGGACAGCCAGGAGACAGAAGCTTGAAGTCATGTACCTGAGCAAACCAGTCGGTAGTGCTCTGAAGTCCTGGGTGGAAAACAAGAGGTTCTCTACTAGAGGAGCTGACAGAGCCAGGCCCGACTGCACAGGCTACTGGGAACTTGGACATTGTGGCCCAAGGGCAATCATCCAGTCGGGTCTGAGGACACACAGTACAAAATCTGTCTAGGCTGAGTTCACAGAACTCAGCGCTAGATGACAGGGAAGCAGCCTTCTCCCATCGTGGTCCAGCTGTGAAGAGTTTTCCGCCCTGTGTAAGCTTTAGCTATGTATGGTTACTGGCTGGGGGTCAGCTGACTCAGTTTCATTCGGTCACAATCCAGACACAGTGCAGACTGCAGAGGTTAAGGGCTCCATCACATGGCTGCCCTCCAGTTCCCAAGACGGTCTTAAGTCCTAGGCTGTAACCTGTGCTTCTAGCCATCTGGCTGTGTGCAGCAGCAACCACCACACTGGCTGCATGCTTGATAAGATGGCTCGCAGAACTCAGGAAGGACTTCCTACCTTATTTCCTTACCAAAGAATCCAGATGAGGGCAGGACGGCACCAGGAGATACTGGGATGCATGTCCGCTTCTCCTGTGGCCTCACTGACTACAGCAGAAACTCACATCCACCTTGAACCCAAGAGAAAGCAGGCACTGAAGCAGTTGGTGAGGAGCAGCTGAAGATGTGGGCACAAGCCTGGTGGGACCGGCAAGGTTTACTGCCAAGGGTCTAGGGTGTGGCACCACCTTCATGGGACTGTTCTCACACTTCACACATCGGATACTTGTATGAGGGAAGGAAAGCCAGACTGCTTTCAAATGAATAAATCTTCAAACTTTCAAGTAAAGAAAGTGATTATTCAAGATGTCCACTAGCAAAAGGAGGTGCAAGATGGTGGCAGGTGCCAACACCCCAAGGCTGCAGGGCTTCTCTTGAGGAGCCTGAGAGACCCACCGAGGCTTCTCCCAGGAGACACAGCGGTGGAGGAGGGGCTTGCAGAGCGCGCTATCTCTGGAACAACTTAAAAGAAGCAGGCCTTATGGGACAGTGCCTTTGGAAAGTGGTTTCATGGAATTGGGAAAAGATGGTGGAGTGGAGCAGCGTGCTCAGCAGAGAGAAGCAGAACTAGTCTCCTGCTGCCTGTGGATCAAGGTGTAGAACTCTCAGCTCATTTCCCAGCAGTGTACAGGCAGACATAGTGCAGGAGTGCAGGAGGCTATGTGTCACACTGGGTATGAGACCTCAAAGACCACCTCCACAGTGAAACACTTCCTCCAAAAAGGCCACACCTTTTTTTGTTTTGTTTTTTCAAGACAGAGTTTCTCTGTGTAACAGCCCTAGCTGTCCTGGAGCTCACTTTGTAGACCAGGCTGGCTTCGAACTCACAGAGATCAGCCTGCCTCAGCCACCAGAGAGCTGGGACAAAAGGCAGACCCAGTTTCAAGGCCACAACTTTTAATAGTGCCACTCCCCTTAGGCCAAGCAAGTCTATGGGAGCCATTCCTATTCAAATCACCACATATACATATATAAGTCTTCTAAATTTATTTATTGTTTTCAGGCAGGGTCTTGTGTAAACCAGCCTGGCCTTGAACTTTCAGTGTAGCCAAGGCTGACCTTGAAATTCAAGATCCTTTTGCCTCAACCTCCAAGGTTTTGGGATTACAGGTGTGTGCCACCCTTCCTAGCTCAATGCTTCTGCTATTGGTCACATCACAGTCTGTCTCTTTGTCTTCAGGTTGTTATGCCCAGGTAACGGAGTCCTTTAGAAGCCAACAAGGAGGCCATTTTCTATATGTAAAAACTAAGAGTCTTATCCTTATTCAAGTTTGAACTTGGACTCTTACAAGTGTCCATTGGCAGGATCAGAGAGTCTCGAGCCCAGTTGGGGTGGAGCTTTTATAATAGCAGAGGCTGGGGTAAGGGATTTCTTTTTTGTAATTATTAATAATATTTATTTATTTATTTTACAAACTAACCCAGTTGCCCCTCGGCTCCCCCCACTTTCAAGGTGAGGGATTTTTAAGGTTCAGGACCCCTGATTGGCTGACGTTTGCCTAGGGGTGTCCTGGTGAAAAGGAGATGGGTGTGTGTTGGGCTTTGGAATGTTAGGTATTTTCTCTTGGCCGGTTAGTTCCTGGGTGGTGCCTGAGTGGTCTTTCTTGGAACCAGATGTTGCCTTAGGGTAAATTGAAATTCAGCCTTCTATTGAGCTTGTCACGGCTGGGCACTCTAGTCCCCCTTTTCCGATGGGTACCTCTGCGAGGAAGGTGAAACAGCAGGTCAGGATTCCTTATAGCTGAGAAAGACATCAGCATCACTAGAAAGCCACTGGTCATCGGCGAATAACCTAGTCCTTCATCATCTCATTTGAGAATCTCCCCAGAGGAGGCCACTGGAGCATCTAGGGTGACTGACTCAAGAGACAACGCTTGCTCCGTGCATCTCTGTGAGTCTCCGTGTATCCAGAGTTTCATCCTTCTATGGCCCATGTATGTACCATCTGACAACTGTCTCCCACTTCTCACCTAAGCCCGGACGTTTTCTACCTTAGACACAAAAGGACACAAAGCTTGGCCCCATTCCGACCTAGGCTGTAGGGAGTGATGCCACCTTAGGAGGTAGTTGTCCCTGTAGCTCCTGCTCCGGGAGGATCAGAATTAGCTGTCTGTCTGTACCACAGGCGGCACAGCTGCACTCACCATCCACCCCACTTGCTAGCTGGCACAGGGCCAGCCTGCCCTACGAGGCCCTTTGAAGCTCTGACCTGAAGCTCAAAGCCTTCTGTTAGTATCTTGCTGAGGAACAGCCCACGACCACTGCATGGGCTAATCGGGGCTTGGGGGTTGGGAGTTGTGGGGTTGGAGCTGGGGTGGGGTGGGGGGTTGGGGAAGCCAAGGTGACGCAGGGAAGAAAGAGCAAGGTTCAGGTGCCACACCTGGGCTACGCTGTGAGACGCTATCTCAAAATAACAAAGGCTGAGGCTGTCGCTTGTTGGTACAGCAGTTGCTTGGCATGCTGTATAAGTGTCTGGGTTCCATGGAGGGGCGGAGGTGACATGGTCAGGTTTGTGTGTGTCAAGGTCCCTCTAGTTCACTGGTGGCTGTAGGAGAGGAGAGGGACAAGACAGGAAACCATTCTAGAAGCAAACTGCCAAAAAGAATGATGTAAAATGAGGGGAGGGGACATTTTTGGCCCATGCCAGGGTGGGTTGAGCCTTGACTGGGGAGGCTTTGGGATTTGCCTCTTGGAATGCTATGGGGGTAGCAATGTGACTGCTGGGCCTGTGGGGTTGACCAACAGCACCCATACCCTGAGGTCAAAGCTAGCCAGTGTGGCTGCTGTTCTCAGAAGAGGTTAGGCCAGGAGTATTGGCGTGCACCTGTAACATACGCTGTTGGGTGACTGAGGCAGGAAGCTCGTGAGCTCAGAACAGTTTAGCCACATAGCAAGATTCTTTCTCAAACTAGCAAGCACTAGGGATGCCTTCTTGTGGTAGGACACTTACCTGGGATGCGCAAAGCCCTGGGTTCAATCCCCAGAAAAGAACACTAGCCAAAGAAGACCATGAAGGCAGAGGAAGAAAATGGACTCCCTCTGGACAAGGAAGCCTTCAAAGAAACTGACTTTGCCAACCCCGTCTTAGACCTCCCGCCTCCGGCACTGGGAGAAATCAGCCTCTGTTGGTCAATGGCCCAGTTTGCAGTCCTTGCCACGGCATCTTAGCTGGCCGTATGGTCACTGTCATAGCAGTGACAGCAGCAGCAGCATGCTAGGTGTGTGGAACAGAGTCGGGGTGGTACACTGATCCATGCACCACTGTTTGTAACTCTTACTAGCTCTGGAAGATGAGGATCAAGGACCTTGTTTGGTCAGCTGGCTCTAGTTGCTGTGTGATCTGGTTAAATTGCTTGAACTCATCTTGCTTGGGGTGGTAATCTCAGCATTTGCAAAGTCGAGGCAGGTGGCGTGTTGTGGAGATCTGACTATGTAGTGAGACCCATCTCTAAACCATCATCATCATCATCATCCAGGCACGATGGCTCACGCCTTTAATCCCAGCACTCAGGAGGCAGAGGCAGGCAGATCTCTAGGAACTCTAGGCTAACCTGGTCTATATGGTAAATTCAAGGACAGCCAGGACTACATAGTGAGGCCCTATGCCCCTTCATCCCCACAAAAAGGGGAAAAAAGACAAAAGGAAAGAAGAGAATATTATTCCCTCTCTGGTGTGTGTTTTCTCATCTGTTCCCTGGGGTGACACATACATACTAGTGTGGATTTACAGAATGACCAGGAAGTGGTGGCACACATCTTTAATCCCAGCACTTGGGAGGCAGAGTCAGGCAGATCTCTGTGAGTTCGAGGTCAGCCAGGTCTATAAGAGCTAATTCCAGGACAGGCTCCAAAGCTACAGAGAAACCCTGTCTCAAAAACAAAAACAAAAACAAAAAAAAAAGATGCCAGGCTGTTGACATCTTTAGCAACATAGCCATAAAAACTGTTTTGGAAGAGAATTTAACCCTGAAATTCACATAACATAACTAACCTCTTCTATGGGAAGGGCGATCCAGCCAATCTTCCCTAGTCTTCTGTAGGGCCCCCATCATATGACAGTGGGATTTATGGTGGAGGCAAGAAACCCCAGGGCATCTGCTTTGTCTGGAGCCCTTGCTGAGCTAAGTGTGGGCACCTGAGTGTGGGTTCCTTTCACCAGACTCAATCTTCTCCCACTTTGGTGCAGGGACCTGAGTTGCTGACTTGAGATGGCCCAGGCTGGCCTTGAACTTTCAATCCTCTCGCCTCAACTTCATCATCAGCACTGGCATTACAGTCATGTGTCACCACGTCTGGCATGGACTCTGTGTGCGTTACATGCAACCATACGCATGTGTCCTGGAGGCCAGAGGAAGGCGTTGGATGTTCAGCTCTATCACTTTGCACTATTCCTTTGAGACAGGCTCTCTCCCTGGACCTGGAGCTCACTGTTTTTGTGGGGCTGGCTGGCCAGCAAGTCCCACTGACACCGTGTTTTCATCCCTGATAGTACCGGCTTACAAGCCCATGTGAGACTCAGGTCTCCACGCTGTGCGGCAAGTTCTTTGACCCACGGGGTCATTTCTCCAGCCCACACTGCTTTTCTCTACAGAGAGCTGCGGAAGAAGAAAGGGTTAATTCCCAGCCTGACCTGGGAAACCAGCATGCAGGGGATGTGGCTCAGTGGTATGTTCAGGGTCCCCCTGCCCATCTCCAGAGTTGCACAAGCAGGGAAGAAGGCCGCACTGTAGCTAACGGTTACCCATATTCCAGTCCCTGGAATCTGACCTGGTTTAGGTCCCCACACTCATCTACTCGCTCTGTTACGTACCCTGTCTTGTCAGACAGTTTGTCTTTTCTTAGCTACTGTCCTCCTGCCGCACCAGCTCCTCCACTGGCCCTTAGCCCTAAAATCCCTTTCGGCTGTTTCCCATTATTCTCGAGAGGAAGTCAGAATGGACCCCATGGTACCCCAGCTGATCCGCATGCCCCTGCCCCTGCCCTTGTCCCTCTTCCAGTGTTCCACTTTCTCTGGGCTCTGCAGGCCCAGCTTGAGGACTTTCTTCCCTTCTGCCCTCTTCCCCAACTCATGACAGATATACTGACTTCTTTCCTGCAAGGGTCCACCTGGAGACCTTCCCGCCCACTAGGCCTCATGGGATATGAGGTAAAGACCATCTACTACACTGACCCAAGTTCAGTTCCCATGACCCCCACCCCCCACCCCCAGCTACTTCCTTTTGTTTTAAGACTGCTTCATCCCTGGAAGTAGAGGCAGGAGGGTCATCTGGAAATGGCTCAGCAACAATTGGATGGGCTCAAAATGAGCAGGTCTGAGAGCCAAGGGCTCTGGCTTCAGCCCTTCCTCTCCCTTCCCCTCCTTTCTTTTTTCCCTGGTGGTGATAGGAACTGAACCTAGGGGCTTACACATGCCAGGCAAGTCCTTTACCACTGAGTTATAGCCCTATCCTTCCTTCTATTTTGAGACAGGGTCTCACCAGATTATTCAGGCTGGCTTTGAACTCCCGACCCTCCAGCCTCTGCCTTCAGAGATAACAGGTCAAGACTAAGTCCCTGTTTTACTTCACCTGTAGGTGCCTGCACAGGCCTTCACCTCTGTCCTCCCTGTCCCATCCACTTAATGACAGAATACACAAATGAGGACTCACTGTTGTCTGACCCTCTAACTGCTGAAAAAAAAAAAAGTCAGAAAGTAAGATTTTGGTGTAGACGAAGATGGTGGCACGGGCCGAGTGGGAGGCAGAGACAGGTGGATCTCCATGAGTTCGAGGCCAGCCTGGTCTGCCAAGTGAGTTCCAGGACAGGCTCTAAAGCTACAGAGAAACCTTGTCTTGAAAGAAAAACAAAAGAAAAAAAAAACACACGCATAATTTTGCTGTAAAATTGGTTGTTTTTTTTTTACTTACTAGTAATATGTTCAAAATTACCATGTGTATGTAAGGAAAGAGACCAGCGAGACACACTGGGCACTGCTTGCTAGCTTTGTACTGGGTAAGTACTTGGGACTTTGTGGTAGGGGCTGGTGGGGTGTCTCCGCTCCTTGCACAGTCACTGCCGTCCTAAATCCCAGCTATGCCCCAGGGCTGGCCTGGTGACTGCAGTAAGTGATGTCCCCTTGCTGTGACCCGCAGCTGGGAGCTGTACAGGAAGGGTTCCTTCTATCAGGCAGTGGGTCAGGATCGGAAAAGGTGCTCTGTGAACAATGCCAGGAAGCCACTGGGAGCTGTTTTTGACCTGGCTTGTGCTGGACTCGGAAAACAAGTCCATTTGCTTCGGGACTAAGACATAATAAGGTTCCCCACAGCTGGGGCTTGATGACATCAATTTGGGTCTCGTTTCTGCCTCTGGCCAGCTGTGGAGTTTGATGGAACCACTCTGAGCCTGTTTGGCCAGCTGTAACCACATTCCGGCCAGGACTCGCTTTTCAGTGTTGAGTGTCTGCAACACACCTTAGACTAGGAAGGAGCAGGCCGGGACTAAACAGTTCATAGATTTGCGTGTTGCCCTAGGGATCCTCAGACAGCTTTAGCTCCTTGCACTGATAGTAACACTGTAGCTCGGTAGCTTGGCTCCCTGTTGGAGGCAGGCAGGTTTTTAAGAGGAAATCCGGTCTTGGAACGCGAGACCCAGACATATTTGACCCCCTGGCCTGTCTTCCTGGGCTAGGCAAGGTGTGAGGAGAAGCTGCAGAGCCCACTCAAGCTGTGGCCAGCGGGACTCCATTAAACACAAAACAAAAAAGGAGTTCAAAAGGTTATTGGCCAGTGGAGGGTCTTGGGCCCCTAGTTTCTCTTCGGAGCGCCACTGAATCTGACCAGAGGCTTCTCGGGCCCCAGGGAGAAATAATTCCAGGACCTTGAGGAGTCACTGTCCGGGCCTGGCTGCCAGGGACGCCAGATCCTAAGCATTGATCTAGTCCTGCGCCTTCAGAGGCGCCCCCAGGGACAGGACTCGGGACCTCTTACCAGGGAATCTCGTTTTCCAGTTTTTCAACAAAGACCCCGCCCACGCTCCCAGGCCCCTGGCTTTGCGCCCCGCATTCCTCCTGTTCCTCCCCTCCGACCTGGCCAGCTGGGTGGCTTAGCCATGGGAGGTGGGGTGTTCTTCCTCCCTTCCGAACCCCCGTGGCGGCGGTGGCTTCCTCCTCCTCTTCCTCTCTCTCTCCTCCCTCCCTGTGGCTTTGGAATTCCTGGTGGAGTCTCCTCTGGCCCCATCTCCAGCGAACCACCCCCGCTGGGTGCGGCTGGATGTGCAGGACGTGGAGTGCGGGGATCGCGGGGCAGAGTGGAGTTTGGCCCTGTAGCTTGTGATTCTGCATCCAACCGTGTTTATACACCGGGGCATAATTTTTTGTGCACACACTCAGTGACGCTTGGGGAACTTTCCTGAAAATCCTGGGCTGGCAGTTTAAATATAAAAAGGCTTTGTTTAATGCCAGAAGCATTTTCCCCCTGTTCTGGGAGTCGCGGAGCATTCACCTGCTTCTCACTCCTATAAAGACCTGGGAGGCAAGGCTTGGTTTAAGGATGTAGAGTTGGGGAGCAGACCCCTGCATCGGAGCACAAGGCTGTATTCCAAGTCTAAGCTGGGGGCGCACAGCCTTCGCCAATCCTCTGTCGCCCAAGCTTAGGGAAGCCCCCAAACCTCCCTAGTCCCGCCTCTCTCCTGGGGCTGTTAAACTTTGGATCTTTTCTCCGCTAATATCTGGAGTATTAAAATGATGCCAGCATCAATGTGGCTGTGGAATTCAAGTTGAAATGTGGCCAGAACGTGGAAGGCTGAGGAACAGTGGCCAGGAAGAAGCTGTAGGGGAGGGTGTTGTAGGCAAGGCAAGTTGACATGGGAGGGCATAGACTCTCCCTGACTTGCCCTCTTTAAAGAGAGGGTAACACTGGCAAGTCATGGTGGCACATACTTTTTAATCCGGTCATTTGGGAGGAAGAGGCAGGTGGATCTCCGAGAGTTCAAGGCCAGTCTTGTCTACATAGAGAGTTTCATGACGCGACATTCAGGGCTACATAGCGAGAGCCTACCTCAAAAACAACAACAAAGAGAGGGTAGCACTTATCTCAAGTTAATTGGAGACTGGCATGCTTCCCTGCTTTCTGTCTGTGCATTGGGTCTGATCAACTGCTCCAAGCTCTTGCTGTCTCGATTTCCTTATGAACTGTACCCCCTTAACTGTGAGCCAGAATGAACCCTTTCTCCTTCAAATTGTTTCTGTCCAAGTATTTTATTACAGCAATAGAAAAATAACTTAAGATAAAGGGGAGTGTGGGAGGGGGTCCTACCTCTAATCCCAGCACTCAGGAGGCAGAGGTAGGCTAATCTCTGTGAGTTCGATCCCAGCCTGGTTTACAGAACTAGTTCCAGGACAGGCTACAAAGCTACACAGAGAGACCCTGTCTCAATAAACAAACAAACACCACTTAAATCAATGGCTCTCAACATGTGGGTCACAACCCCTTTGTGGGGGGGTCACAAGTCAGATATTTCATTATGTTCCATAACAGTAGCCATATAACCATAATTTTATGGTTTTATATATTTATTTCATAATTTTATATATAGTAGTCACCTACTACTATAGGTTGTGCCATTCCTGGGCAGGTGATCCTTCATTTTATTTTATTTTATTTTTTTTAGTTTTTCAAGGATCCTTCATTTTATAAGAAAGCAGACTGACAATTGCCAGGCAGTGGTGGCGCACGCCTTTAATCCCAGCATCCGGAAGGCAGAGGCAGGTGGATCTCTGAGAGTTCAAGACTAGCCTGGTCCACAAAAGCTAGTTCCAGGACAGGCACCAAAGCTACAGAGAAACCCTGTCTCGAAAGAACAAAACAAACAAACAAAAAAACCTAACAACAACAACAAAACCAAACCAGCAGGCTGAGGAAGCCATGGGGAGCAAGCAATGCAAGCCATGGTCTCTGCTTCAGTAGTTTCTGCCCTGACTTTCCTTCCCTGTTTTTTTTTTTTTTTTGGTTTTCGAGACAGGGTTTCTCTATGGCTTTGGAGCCTGTCCTAGCACTAGCTCTGTAGACCAGGCTGGTCTCGAACTCCCAGAGATCCGCCTGCCTCTGCCTCCCGATTGCTGGGGTTAAAGGCGTGCGCCACCATCGCCCGGCATGACTTTCCTTCTTGATAGACTGTAAGATTAAATAAACCCTTTCCTCCCCAAGTTGCTTTCAGTCATGGTCTTTATCAACAGAAACTTAATACCGTGGAGAAGGCATCTTGTAGAATTGGCATAAATATTAATTGCTTTGGAGAAAAAAAGTAACTTGTCAGTATGTGTTACTTTTCTTGTTGCTCTGATCGCAATTCCTAACAAAGGCAACTTAAGGAAGGAAGATAGATCTTGGCTCACAGCATGAGTCTATGGTCCGCCATGGCAGAGAAGGCAGGGTGGCAGGGACATGAAGTAACTGGTCACACTTTATGCTTAGGAAGCAGAGGGAGGTGAACACTGATGCTCAGTTCATTCCTTTTTTGTATTCAGGCTCGGGACAAAATAGTGAGATGATACCAGCCACATTTAGAGTGGGGACTTCCTTTGCAGTTAAATATTCCTGGACATCCTCTCATAGCCATCCCCAGGGGGATGTTGCTGTGATAGTTCTAAATCCTATCAAACTATGAAGATTAGCTATCATATATGCATATCGTTATGTAGACCAGTGGTTCTCAACCTGTGTGTCCAGACCCCTTGGGGGGTTTTGAATGACTATCCTGCACATCAGATATTTACATTATGATTTATAACAGTTGCAAAATTACGGTTATGAAATAGCAATGAAAATAGTTTTATGGTTGGGGGGGGTCACCACAACATAAGGAACTGTATTGAAGTGTTGCAGCACTAGGAAGGCTGGGAACCACTGATGGAAACAAAACTATATCAAACAAACCAAAAACCTAGCCTTTGTGTATCTGTCACACCCCTGAAATTTCACTCTGAGTCAAAGGATTAAAGACAGATACTTAAAAACGACTTTCAAAGTAACAAAAATATGGGAGACATTTACCCAGAAGACAAAAGGGTAACACTGTGATGTATTTACAGACTGCTACTGTGTGTTCATGAGAAGGAATTGGAGACCAGATGTAACTTCTTTGCGGAGTGCTTGAGAAGTGTGACTGAGGCCCTGGGTTTAATCTCCAGGCTTTCATAAACTGGGTGTGGTGGTACATTGGAGATTCAATCGCTGTGTGGACATGGGCTGAAGTCACCAGGGGCTTGTCAGGCTGAGTGATGGAGATTGTGCCCTGGTAGTGGTCTATTTTAAATACACTGTCTGCGTATTCCTGTCATCATCTTCAGGGAGGGGATCAGCTGTACCTACCTGCAAGAGTTCATCAAGATGGGGCCGTATGACAGCTGATGTCACCTCCTAGGAGTGGGCAGGGAGGGTATTAGATCCTCAGCTGAGTACCTGGCCACTCTTTCTAGCCTTTTGTGGTCAATTCTGCCCTAATTGTATTCCTCACTTCTAGGGTCTGTATGTTGGCTGGGGAAGACTAACGGAAAGGGACCCCATTTGTGTCGCTACTAGGAAGCCATTCATATCAAGTGAAGACTTTTAAGTGCAGCTGTTTTGGGTTCACCCAGATGCAGGCAGATCTTAGTGAGTTTGAGGCCAGCCTGGTCTACAAGGTGTGTTCCAGGACAATCAAAGATCCTGTCTTTGGTTTTTGAGATCCTGTCTCAAAAACCCAAAATAAATAAATAGATAAATTAAAAAACATATAATAAATATAAAAGGAAGTCTAATAAACTCATTGGTTTCCCCCTCACCCAGTGCACTGTGGTGGAACCTACTTTGGTCTGCATTATGAACCTGGGCAGGGGGGGATATTGTTTATGTCCCTCCCCAAGGAATTTTAGCAACCTGCTGCTATGGGAACATGGGAGCTTTAACTAGCCCTTCAAGCCTGGCTTTTGATAAACTAGTTAGAACAGAACAATGACTTATTGCTACTGTGATTCTTCCAGTGTTTCTGCACAGCTTTGCCCAAAGCCTCAGGAAGACCAAGCACTTGCCCAAGAGAAACATCTGACTGTAGACTCCCAAGGTTAGGATTAGCTCTACAGATGTGTTTGTATGTGGATGATGCTGACCACATCTAAGTGTGGTGGCAGAGGGTAGTTTGCCCAACAAGAGACAGAGAGTCCAGAATCACACCCTGCAACTTGGTGAGTTCTTTGGTGTGGACAGCTCTGGTATGTCTGGAGAGAGAAATCCACTCATTGTGTTAGCCTGTCTGTTGTTCCTGACGGTGTCTGGGATGACACCCCTTTAAATTTCCAGACGGCTTGCAGGTGGCCAAGAACCGGTCATTTCTCCTATGGTCCCTGGAGCTCCCCTCCTGGGTGCAAATATCTACGTATTAGGGCCTTTTCCACTTGCATTCAGAACTAGGGAGCTTGACTCAAGTTGGAGGAGGTGAGGGTAACCAGGACATTTGACTGGCAACTGTAGTTGAGTAAGACAAAGGAAACATAAACTGTTCATATCAAAGAAAGCCCTGGAGCTGGGCAATGGTGGCCCATGCCTTTAATCCCAGCACTCTGGAGGCAGATCTCTGTGAGTTTAAGGTCAGCCTGGTCTACAGAGTGAGTTCCAGGACAGCCAGGATTACACAGAGAAACACTGTCTCAGAAACGAAACAAAAGCTCTCTCCAGTAAGATATCTATGAAGAAATATGAATTTACAATGCATTATTTTCTGCATATTAAAAATCATAAGCTGGGGCCTGGAGAGAGGCTTTATCCTTAAGAGCAATGGCAGCAGTGGCTGTTCTTCTAGAGGATCTACGTTTCATTCCGAACACCTCTACAGTGGTTCGCAACCATCTGTGACTCTAATTTCAGGGAATCCAATGCCCTCTTCTGACTTCCATGAGCACCAAACATGCATGTAGTACATAAGTGTGCAAGCAGGGAAAATACTCATACACCTAAAATAGCAATAATAATTAAAAAAAAAAAAAAAACAAAGAGCACATACTGCTCTTCCAGAGTACCCAAGATGAGTTCCCAGCACCCATGTCAGGAAGATGGCAACCACCTGTAGCCACAGCTCCAGAGGCATCTGACATCTCTGGCCACATGGGTACCTGTACTTAGATGAACATCCTTTCTCTATCATATATACATAGTTAAAGTGATAACAATAAATCTTCAATTAAATAAATTTACGTGTAGGAATGTTTGCCTAAATGTAGGTAGGTGTGTGTACACCATGTGTGTCTAGTACATGTCCTCTGGAAATGAATTACAGATGGTCGTGAGTTACCATGTGAGTGCTGGGGACCAAACCCAGGTCCTCTGTGAGAACAGCAAGTGCTCTGGTAACTACTGAGACATCTCTCCAACCCTTAAAAATAGATCTTTAAAAAATATCTTAAGCCAAGCATTATTACATATACTTGCCATATCAGAATTTGGGAGGTAGATGCAGGAGGATCAGGAGTTCAAACTAACCTCGGTTGTATAGTGAGTTCAAGGGCAGCCTGGGCCACATAAGACCTTGTCTCAAAGATCCAAACATGCTATATTTCCCAACTGAAAAGTAACAACAAAAAATAATTTGGGATTAATGGAGATTGTGTGGGTGGGGGAAGGTTATCACTTGTATTGCCACCAGTCTTGACTGTCTGCGATCTTCAGATATCCTCTTTATCTCTCTGTCTACACAGTTGTTTAATTGTCTGTCTGAGCATCTCACTATCTAAATTCAGTCAGTCACTGCTATGCTTCAGGCAAAGCACAGGAGCTGAGATTAACTGGAGAGAAGCCACGTCCTGCTCCGGAGGGAGAGCCAGCTTCATTTCTGTCCTTGCTGTAGCAAGCACTGAGGCCCACACGTGCAATCCCAGTTTGTGGGAGGCTGAGGCAGGAGGATCACTCAAGAGTCTTAGAGCCAGGCTGAGCTATTATTCAGTAACACTCAAAAAAAAAAAAAAAAAAAAAAAAAAAAAAAAAAAGGCTGGGGTGGGAGTGGGGTGAAGCTATTTTGGTAGAGGGCAGTAAACTGGGCATGTTGTTGGCACAATAGCTGCCATCTCTGGGCATGGTGGCACATGGCTGTCAGTCATCTCGGCCCTCAGGAAGTGGAGGCAGTCGGATCCTTCATTCACAATTATTCTTGGTTCCGTAGTGGGCCTCACAGTGAATCTGAAGTCAGCCTGGGAGTGAGTGTATGAGACTCTGTCACAAAATGAAACAAAACACCCTGACTCTTTCCCGTTAGGGCTGCGTTACCAGGGACCAGGGACCCTACCACCCCTCGGAGCCCACTTCCCTGATGTAGAAAGGAGATGATGATACACTGTGGGTAGCAGCTTAGACCTGCTGGGAGAACTCCCTGTTAGCATCAGGTAGACTGTCAGGTGGGGGCACTTGGAGAAAGGACTGGGAGAGAGGGAACTATTTCTCCCAAACAACTAAGTTAAACTAACTGAAGTTGGAGGCGGATCTGTCTCCTGCCCCATTTGGTCAGGGGGCGAGGCTTCTGCCAAGTTCTGGGATCCTGTGAGTAGAAGGTGAGGAGAGGTTGTTTTGTATTGTTTTAGCGTTGTGATGGCAGACTGGCACCCAACAGGAGACCAAGTGCCCATGGGCAATAGTGGGGGGAGCCTGGGCTGGCTGAGAAGAGCCCCAGTGGAAAGGCCATATTCGGGAGGTCTTTGTAGGTGGGGAAGCATATCTCAAAAGGCATCAGGACTAGGGATGCCCTTCCTCAGCGAACATTCTTCCCTCTGTGGCATTAAGATGAAAACACTAGGATATCCCAGCTGGGGCTGTGCAAACTGTAGGCCTGGGGCCCCAATTCACTTAAAGACACAGCGAGAACCCTTCTGCATATATGCCTGGATACCAGAAGAAGGCACCATATCTCTTTATAGAAGGTTGTGAGCAACCATGTAGTTGCTGGGAATTGAACTCAGAACCTCTGGAAGAGCAGTCAGTGCTCTTAACCTCCGAGCCATCTCTCCAGCTCAGCAAGAACCCTTAAACTCATTCTCAATACCTTTTGCAAGAAAGGTAAATGATCCCAGTCACTCTGTGAACTCCTAGATCTTCCCTGTCTCCCTGTGGCATGGTCCTGGCTCCTTGACTCTAAAATCCTGCCGTACTTCTAGGATCAGAAGGGAAGATCGGGTGTGCCATGTGTCAGGCCTGGTGTCTTTGTTAGCTCACCCCTACTCAAGCTCCACCTGGCCAGGGACTTCTCCATCTGGCCCAGTTGTGTCACCAGCATCTGGCCCAGTGCCCATCATAGCACAGACCCCAGGAAGTAACAAATAAACATTCACCGAGTGAAGAAGGCGAGCCCTTGCATTTACAGACAATGAGGCAACCTTTCTGAGCACTGTACCAGGAGTCCTACACGGTGGCCATGGGGGTAGCCTTCTTTTCACAATGAGAGGCACAGAGAAACGAAACAGCCTGCCGGGAAACAGGACAGTAACCACATTCCAGCAGCCCCAGGGTGCTCCTTGCCCTCCCTGAGACTTTCTTCTGGTACCCAGTGTTGGACTTGAAAACAGTTTTGCCCTGTGTAATTGCTCCCCAGACAGGTGTTTCCTCATCTTTCTAGTCCATTCTGAATCATTTGGTTGGACCCTTCTTGGCCTAAAGTCTAGAATTCCGTGGGCCTTGTAAGGGGTGCCTGATCCTTCATTTTCTGTCCCTGACATGTTGACTCCCAGGGGTAGGAAGATTTGGAGAGCAGGCAGAAACTTCCAGAATCCTCCCCTCCTCCTGCTGGGGCTTTAGCTTTGGGCGGGGTTCCAGGGCCTCTCCCAGTGGGTGCCAGAGGCCAGAGCTGCTTTTGTGGGCCCCAGGAGGCCAGCCAGGAGCTGAGGCTGCAACCAGCCCCTGCCCAGTCCTGGGAGATGGCTTTTTTTTTCCTTTCCTGTGTATTGCAGCTGGGACCGTTTATAATAGGAAAAAAAAAGAGAATGACCAGGCCAGCCGGCTGGAAAATAAAGAGACTTAAAAAGAAAAGGGCCAGGCCTGTTCTTCTCCTGTGGAGGCTTTGGTTAAGCAGAAAGTTTCAGCTCCTTTCTGAAAGGCATCTGAGCTTTTGAAGTCCCCTGCGGGAGCTCCCTTCAGTCCCTGGGAAGCCAGGCCCTGGCATGTCCCAATGTGCATGACCAGGATGGGGCCAGGCCACTCAGAGGAGGCAGCGGCAGGCCCTGGGAAATGTGCACCAGGCCTGTCCACTGGGGCCTGGGCCCAACCCCCTCTGCTCCCATCCCAGTGAGGCCCAAGCCCCATAACCCCCCTTTAGTGGCCTTTTGCCTGAATTCTCTCTCTCCTCCCTTAGGCTCTGAACTCTGACCTAGTGCCTTTTGGGACAGAAGGTGGGTCTAGAACTGTTTCCTCATTCGGAAAGCCAGAAGGATTTTGCAAATGGGGAGACTGAGGCAGATAAAGGCCACCCTGAAGAATCTAAACCCACCAAGTTGTGTTTATCAGGGCAACGGACACACACGCAGCACATTCTGAACACTGACATAGGAAGAACCCGGCTGATGAATCCAGGGACCTGGCAGATAAAAAGAGGTGAATCTTCCCAAGGCTCCTCCCAGGGGGGTTCTTTTGCCTTTTCTTTCCCCCAACCTTAGTTGGTTCTAGTCTGTGCAAGTGTGCTTGTTTCTGTGTGAGCCTACCAGCAGTACTATCTTGGCTACAGCTGTTACTGAAGTCAGAGCACAACTCAGATGTAGTAGCAATAATTCAGATCTTTCGGTGTACATGCCCCATCCCCACAGGACATCTCATCATGAGGTGCGCCCCTGCCTAGTGCCCACGGCTACCCTATTCTGTTGACGCGAGACTCCCAAGTTCGTGCTTGAGGGGATGCCTGGGATACGATACACCTGGATTCTAATTCAAGCCTTCCTGGCTCCTTCTACGATATAGGTTCCTGTACTACAAGGCAGCTCTGCCTGTCCAGAGCTCACCTCTGACCTTTATCCTGCCAGCTTCTTTGGTTACCACCGCCCCGGATAGAAAGTGGGCTACGTGATCTGCTGGGAGTACCTACCAAAGTCTATGGCTCTGCTCAAAGAACTTTGGGTCTAGTTGGACTGGAGAAGTTTCCCAGCCATTAGTTCCTGTTCCCACCAGAAAGCCTTTTCATGACAATGATGGGGTGCAAAGTGACATATTTGGTCAACTCCTCTGTTTGCCCCTGAGGTTGAGGGTTCTTGTTTTAACAACACCACTATATTCTGAACACCTGCAAGACACTGGGAGGTAATGGGGAGCCCCAAAGGGCCATTCCATTTTCTCCATGTCTGGGCCATCCTGTATGTTCAGCTGGTGGAGGGGTCACATGTGTTGATGGTCTGGGATCTCCACGGTTATTTCTCCACACTTTGGATACTGAAGAGCTTCCTTCTTACACAGTGTGGGTAGGTAAGGAAAGGGGTATGCACACGGGAAAAACAAAAAAAATAAAAATAAAACCAACCAACCAAACATCTTTCCCCTAAGCGATCTAAACTAGCATGGCCTTTCTTAGTAGCTTCAGACAGTAGTGGTCACCAAAGAGACTGGAGATGGGTGAGGGATTGCCTCTGTAGCAGGTGACAGTGAAGGCGGCCTCAGACCAGACCTAGCAGACACGCAGATCGTTACCACGTGACCTGTCGAAAGCACAATCACTCTAAGGACAAAAGTAGTCTTTAACCAATTTTGTCAGCTCAGTGAAGTGCAAGCATTGTCTTTTCATAGCCTCTGACCACTCCCTTTAGGACAGGCCCTGCCGTGGGCATCATGCAGTCAGAATTACTACTCAGGACTGGACCCAGGACTCCCCAGTGGCTGAGCTCTGAGTGTATGCTTGTGTGTATGCATGAGGGCTGTGCACAGTTGTCCCAGCCTCAGCTGATCATATGGGGGTGGGGGGAAGACTATGCTTGCCAACATTACTTTGAATGCCTTTACGTTTGAGTCTATCTCTATTAGACTCTACTTCAAAGAGAATATACTTCTAAACCAATTACTCTTGGTTGATGGTTGATTAAGGTACTGATGGTCAGTGGGCTTGTGACCAGTCCTAGATCATGTCCAGTCATGACACGAGACTTGGAGGTTGTATGCTGGGGGCATTTTATCCAACCATTCCTAGATAAAGCTTTAAAAATTGGATTCATTATACTGCCTTTCTTTCTTTCTTTCTTTCTTTCTTTCTTTCTTTCTTTCTTTCTTTCTTTCTTTCAACAAGGTCTCACTTATGTTGCCCTGGCCTAGCCTGGAACTTGATATGTAGACCAGGCTGGCCTCTACTCCTGAATGCTAGGGTTAACGGTATGTGCCACCGTTTGTAACTCATTATAATGTTTTTTAAAAAATATTTAAAACTTTAAAAATAAGAAACACTGAAATATATAAAGCCAGTCACAGACACTGACAGGAGATATTTTGAGAGAACAAAGCAGGAAGCGAGCTTGGTTCAAAGGCTTGAGTGCTGCACACCGGGTGGCTAGTGGGGGTCTGGTGGAGGTTCCAGGCTGGGCCAGCAGTTGCAAGCTTTCTGAGGGCGTGAGTCCATTGGGATCCTCCTGCCAAGTTGGTTTCCTTGTTGCTGTGTGGGTGTTCGCTGTAAAGACTGCTGATGCTTGAAGAACTAAATAATTATAATAATGATGATAAAATAGAAATGGCTTTCCCAGCTGAGCAGAAACTGGAGAAGACTAGGAGGTTCTCACACCCCACTTATTGTTTTTGGCACCAGGCTCCTACGGCCCCAGGGAGGCAGATGTCTGGGCCTGTTGCTGGCCTCTTTGAGTTGTGGTCAGGGGGACAATGGAGATCTCTGGGGGAACTTCAGAAGCATCTGCAGGGGTTTCCCTCCCCCAAATGTCAGGGTGAGAACTAGACACCGAGAAAGGATCATTCTTCCATCTTGTTCTTCACTCTTCAGAGTGTTCCAAAGCCTCAGCACCAAGTCCCTGGTGGGGTGGGGGGTGTTGTATATTGGGGGAGAGACAGAACCTGGGAAGGGGACTGCCTAATGGTGACTTGCCAGGCTGTGACATGCAAGCAGAGGGTCTGTTCATGGTCCCCTATGTGTCCCTGGAGCCCAAGATGGCCCAGGGGAAGTGGGTTCTACAGACAATGAGTGATCACTAGGAAAACACAACAAAAGTACATGGAACTGAAGCCGGGCTGCGTGTAGCCGTGGTAGACCACTGCTTTACATGCTCAAGGTCCTGACGTCCAGCCTAACCCCCAACACACTCAAAAACCACAAAAGTCTCCTGCTATGTCTGGAGCAGCTGGGAAACTTCTAGAAGGCAGGGGTAAGACTGTCTTGGGTGGAACATCCGGGAAGGGAGAGCCTCCTAGACAAGGAAGGCATTTGTGTTTGTGTGACTGGCATTTCTCCCTATGGTGAAAGATGGGAAAGAAGGGAGGTAGCAAGGGCCTGGGAGCAGCTTCATGGCCTCACTCTGGGCTAGAGAACACTCAGTGGGTTGTGCACTCTCTGTATTCCCGTTTTGCAGATGAGAAAACGGAGGCAATAAACTTTCTTCTTGCTTAAGGCTCTGTGGTAAGACAGTGAGGGAAGCTGTGGACGTTGGTTGGGTTGGCTCTCAAGCCTGGCTAAGGTAGCTGTGCTACTGGCTACTGCTCCTTAAAACCGCCCAGCACCCTTTCTCACTGGAAGTACCTTTGCACATCGAGCTTGCTGCTCTTCCTTGATGCCCTCCTTCAGGCTCTTGGCCACCACTGTGACTCTTGTTTTTCGGCATCACTTACACTGTATATTGTTCAAAAATACAATTAGATCATTACTGGCGCCTTATTAGAAGTTAGCTACCTCTCTTGTTCCTCTAGAGAGCCAGTCCCAACAAGAAGGAGCTGAAGTCCTTCTTGTTGATTGTTTGGCACGTAGTAGGCACACAACCAACAAGTTTATTTAGAGTCAACAAGTGGACAAGGAAATGGACTTTCAGTCATTAGTCCTCCACATGGCCGGTTTTTCCCAGCAAGAAAGTAAAAAGAATAGCTAATTTCAGATTGCAAATATTCATTCAAGTGACTTATCTAAGTTAACAGTGTTTGTGGTCTGTTTGTATTTGGAAGTATGTGGATATCTTCTGGGACAGACTTCTCACCATGTATCTTAGGATGGCCTCCAGGTTCTCTTGATTCTCTTGCCTCTAGCCTCTAGGTGTTCTGATGATAGGCAGGTGTGGGCCACTTTGCCTAAAAAGACATATCTCTTGAAACACTCTGGGGACTCTTCATGAATTTAGAAGTCACACACACACACACACACACACACACACACACACACGAAACCCCTCCTTTGCTCCTTTGGTGTTTTGTTCTCTGGTCCTATTTGGTTTCTCCTGTCCTACAGACCCTCTGTAGATGGCCCTGTAAGATGTGTGCCTATGTTTGGAATTTAGGGGCAGCTTCCCCTGCCGTGCCCAGAGTTCGATCCTCAAGGAGCACTGAGCGAGAATGGCAGCGCCTAGGGCAGGAACCTTTCCCGCCTTCCACAGAGCGTGGGCTTGGAAGGAAGAGCGGTTTACATTACCCCCCTTCTCTTTCCTTTGCAGGGGTTCCCCAGCTACTCTGAGCAGATAGGGTAAAAGCCTAAGGGGCCCTGCTTCACCAGGAGGGGCCCAGACCTTTGCGTTCCCAAGGAAGCAGACAGGAGGTAAAACACCATCCGCAAATGACCTCTTTCTGGTCCAAAGTCACTAGGTTGGTGAGAAGCAAGGCCCAGGGTCACTAGGTATTCCCTGAAACCCTAGGGATGGGATGGGAGCTCAGCAAGGGTGAAGACAGTTAAGGGGGGGACGGGACGGGGCACTACTGGCCTTTTTTGTAGCTCTGCAATTTTCCTTAAAACAACATTTTTCTGGAAGGAGTTAAAAATGAAACAAGCTTCAGAGGAATCCAGCCGCTGCTGTGGGACGAGGTCGAGTTCCCTCCGCACCCTGACTGCGGCTGAGCTTGGAGACCGCAGCCGCGCGCCGGTGGGGGGCAGGGATGAGCGTCAAGAGGAAAACGTGTGTGACTGCGGAGCGCGGGAAGGGTCCCGAGAACTTTGTAATCTGCTCCACGACCCTTCTCCTTGAAGATTAGTTCCAAACGGTCCATCGCCGCCCCCTCCTCCATTCTGTTACTGCCACCTCCGACCTCGGAGTTTCCCGCAGTTCCCTGAGGGTGGAAAAAGGGCAGCGACACGGGTCTCCTAATCACCCCTCCACGCCAGCGAGGAACCCCCTCCTTCAGTCCAACACACTCCTTCACTATCATTCTCTTTTGTCTGGCCCTCTCCCTCCAGGCTCTCGGCTGGGCGCAGTCCGCAGTCTCAACACCCTAGAGAGTCTGAGCGCACAAGTTGGGGGCTGGTCCCTTCCCCCTCCACCTAGGAAAGGCAGCCCGCGGCGGGGGCACCCCGAGCCGAGGCCAATCGCCCCCTCCCCCAGCGTGTGCCATCTGCCGCCTGTCAGCCTCTCTCCATGGGCCTCGATCCCAGGCGCCGGCGGGGGTGGGGGGGGAGCGGCGGGTTCAGCCCCTCCTTCTTGGCGCCTTCCCAGGCGCCTCTCGGCCTCTGCCCTGGCCCTTGGCACCCCTTCTCTGTCTAACGCTGGACATCCCTGGGCTGTGGGCGGCGGCTTTCAGCCCCTGCGGGAAGTCGGGGATGGTGTGCACTCCGAGGCAGGAGCTCCGGAGGAGGGGAGGGGAGATGGTCAAGGATGGCACTCCTAACCCCGAAATAGGGGTGGCCCCTGGACCCAGGTTCTAGACAGAGAGGTGTCTCTGGCCTGACTCTATCCCCTCCAGGGAGCCTAGCCTCTGTCTCACGCTGCCGGAGCGTTTGCCTCGGCGACGCATAGCGCGGTCACCCGACTCATCCTCGGGAGATGGCCCTAGGTGCGCGCACACCGGCTTGGTTGCCTCAGGCCTTTCTCTGCAGCCGCCGGCCCGCGCTCCCAAGCCGCAGGGTTGCGGGGGTGGCATCTACCTCGGCAATCAGCCCAGCACGAGCTTGGCGAAAAAGGCCCCGCAGGACCGCGAAGCAAGCCAAGGGGGGCGCGGGCCAGGCTGGCTCTCAGTCCCGGGAACGGCGGGGCGCAGGCACCCTGCTTGGGGCGGGCGCCGCTGCTGGCCTGGGCCGGGCTCTGCTCTCCGCGGGCAGCGGGTTTTTTTCCGTGAAAGGTTGCCCTGGGTAACTAGTCTCCGAGGGGACACAGCCCTCCCCTCTCCAAGTGGCAACTTATCGATCGGCGAGATTGATAACCCCCAGCGCCGCGCCGCTCACCCGCTCTACTCTCCCTGCTGAGGGGCGCGCCGGCCTAAGGTGGCGCCACTTGCTGGGAGGGGGCGGTGTCCAGACCCCTCCTCAGCCAAGACCTGGCCTCTACAGCTGGTGGGAGAAGCCCCAAAAGGCAGTTTAGGGGAACCGCCTCCTGATGAGTGCTCCCAGGGCCTGTGAGAGTCCTAGCCTCGACTGCAAGAGCCGCAGGGACGCGAGGCGCCCCCTTGTGGCTGGGGCAAAACTTGGTGGAATGTAGAAGCTGTTTTTTCCCCCCCTCTAGGCGGAGGGAAGGGGTGAAATAAATATACAAGGTGTGCGGTGTATATATTGTTTGGTTAGTTTGCACCGGGCTCGAGAGTTCTACGGATGGAAGTGTAGGCTCAGCGGTGGAAAATTCTCTTTGGTGTAGGGCAGAGGTGGTTTTGGAATATCGAACTAGCGAAAAAACCTAGGTTCTGGGGTAATTCTTGTGCGTGGATCATAAGTCTCGGGGGCCGCAATGCTGAGGCACCTCATCTCAGTATGCTCCCCCATTTTCTCACTTTTTCAGTTTTTGATGCTAAAGGTACCCGGGCGAGCCTGTCAGCCCGCGTGGGCTTGTTATCTATTCTCTTCTTCCGCCCAGCGCCATCAGTGCCCGAGCCCGGGTCCCGCTTGTCGGTGCGGTGCCCGCGCCCGCGCCGTGCCTGCCGCCACCGCCGCGGTCCGGGTTTTGCGGGCGGCCGGAGCTGTATTTCCAGCGCTGTCCATCGCTCGGTGCTGTTGGCCCTCTCTCCGTCTGATCCGAGCCGGAGCAGTGCGGGGCGCCCCACGGGATCAGAGCGCTCCCCCGCCGGGACTCCGCTCCTCACATCCTCCTGCTGGGACCCGGCTACATTTCCAGCCAAGCCTGGCTTTATTATGTGTCTCTGCAGTGCAGCCCCAGCAGCCGGATCGGGAGGAGGAGAGCCAGCGACCACAAAGAAGACAGGAGCGCGAGGGAGGCTGGCGGGCGGGCCGGCGCCGGCTGGAGCGCGGAGGAGCCGGGGCGCAGCCGCCGCCGCCGCTGCCCGGGAGGACGGGAGCCCGGCCGCCGTCGCCGCCTGCTCTTCCTCCTCCTCCTCCTCCGCCACCGCGGCCGCCGCCTCCCCCCTCTCCCAGCCTCTGGTCCATGGAGGCAGCTAGCGGGGCCCGCGACTTGGCACCGGCCTGGGGATCGGCTGCGCGTCGCGCGCCTAGCACCGCAGCCCGAGGGCAGGCAGCGGCGGCCCGGCGCACCAGCTGAGCAATGCCCGTGGCACGGGCGCCCCTGCCCGCCTCCGCCTGAGCGCCCCCACGCGCCCCTTACTCCTCCGGGGAGCCGGCATCAGACCTAGCCGAGAGCCAGAGAAGGGGGCGTGAGCCGGGGACCCCCAGCCGCGGCTTACAAGCCACTGAGGCCGTTTCTAGCCCCCCTTCCAAGTAGGCTGAGTTGAGGGACCCCCCCATCCATTATAATCTCCAAACCAGGCATTTGGGCATTTTTGAGCCATTAATATTTATTATTTTTTTGTGTGTCTGCGTGTGCGGCAGAGGATAATTTGAAGGTTTTTCTTTTTCTTTTTTTTTTCGGGGGGTACTAAGCTCTTGTGCTCCGGACCGCCTCCGGTCTCCTCGCCCCCTGAGACCCTCCCGGCTCCAGCCCGTTCCCCCTCCTCAGATGGGTTCATTGTGAGCTCCGCACCGGGCTGTGTGGCCGGACGCCTGCAAACTTTGCA
Organism: Alexandromys fortis; assembly: GCF_014885135.2. Lineage (NCBI taxonomy): Eukaryota > Metazoa > Chordata > Mammalia > Rodentia > Cricetidae > Alexandromys > Alexandromys fortis. The sequence goes on along the minus strand of NW_026068054.1, from coordinate 1,060,002 downwards.
CAAAAATCCGGCAAGGGGCGGAGGAGAAGGAGGAGGAGGGTGAGGGTGGCGGTGGTGTGGGGGAGAGAGGGAGGGGGCCGCAGGGGCCGGGGGCCGGCGGGGGG